>NC_041386.1:105224429-105467738 GCF_002162155.2 Triticum dicoccoides
CCCCTCTATTTTACCATCAATGCTCCATAAATTTACGTTCCTTAAATTTTGTCTTATTTCCGACGCAAAAAGGGACCGTAAGAAAATGTATAATCGCCATAAAAAATATTTTGTGTTATGTAAAATTACAAACATAAAAGCATAGTCTAAAATACACATAAACTGCAAATTTTCTTGTCTTATGACCTATATTTTTATTTTCTCATGTCAAATTTTACGTAGTGAATCAATAGGAATGTTGAAAGGATCGATATGGTTGACTAGAGGGGGGGGGGGGTGAATAGGCAACTAACAATTTTTAGCTTTTCTTTAACAAGTTAAACTTTGCATCAAAATAGGTTGTCTAGAAATGCAACTAGGTGAGCAACCTATATGATGCAACGAGGATAGGTACACAAGCAAGCAAGAGATATGAAACAAGTAAGCTTGCTTAAATAAAGGCACGAGATAACCAAGAGTGGAGACGGTGGAGACGAGGATGTGTTGCCGAAGTTCCTTCCCTTTGAAAGGAAGTACGTCTCCGTTGGAGCGGTGTGGAGGCACAATGCTCCCCAAGAAGCCACTAGGGCCACCGTATTCTCCTCACTCCCTCACACAATGTGAGATGCCGTGATTCCACTATTGGTGCCTTTGAAGGCGGCTACCGAACCTTTACAAACAAGGTTGGGGCTCTCTCCACAACTTAATTGGAGGCTCCCAACAAAACCACGAAGCTTCACCACAATGGAATATGGCTCCGAGGTGACCTCAACCGTCTAGGGTGCTCAAACACCCAAGAGTAACAAAAACCACACAAGAAAGTATGGGGGAACCAAATATCCTTTGGTGGAAGTGTAGATCTAGGTCTCCTCCTTCAATCCCTAGCAAATCAACAAGTTTGAGTGGCTAGAGAGAGAGATCGGGTAAGAGAGCTTGAAGGGCATCAATGGTGGAGTGAGAGAGGTCAAAGGTGGGAGTGGTAGGTGGGAGAAGCCCCCTTAAGTAGTCTCCCCACAATTCCAACCGTTACTGCGTTTTTGCACTGCAGCGGTACAACCGGTCCTCGTCCCGGTACAACCGGGACTCACGGTGTAACAGCAGAACCCTACCAAGCGGTACAACCGGGACTCACGGTGTAACAACAGAACCCTACCAAGCGGTACAACCGGACAGGCGGGCGGTAGTACCGGCTAAGAAAGATAACCGGACTAACCGCCTGGCTACCGCACAATCACCGCATCAAAACAGGAGCTTGACCGGTACTTGGGCGGTGCCTGGCCGAAACAACCGCATGGCCTTGAGCTCTTGGGCGGCTAAGTTCTAAGCGGAAGAACCGCTCAGACCATCGGTGGTACCGGTCATCGTGGAACGACCGGACCAACCGGGCCACTACCGCCCAAGAACAACATCAAACTAGAGACGAGAGCGGTACTTGAGCGGTACATGGACGGAACCACCGCCCTAGCTGTTGCAGAGCATGGTGGCGGTACCACCGCCCGGAGGCAGCGGTACAACCGCTCGAGCAAAAGCTGGTGAGTGACAAGACCCAGCGGTACAACCGCTCCAGAGAGCGGTACAACCGCTGGGCAGAAACAATGAGCAGGAAAGAGGGGAAGAGGCAAGGAAAACTCTCTCTCTCACACACACCTGAGGAAGGCAAAGAGAGGGCGAGAAAAGTGTACGTGAACTGATTCCCCCAGAGCTTCCTAATGAGGATTCCCTCTTGATAGTACGGGTACTCTACGACCAAAGAAAATAAAAACATAGAGGACAAGTCTTCAATCTTTTCCTTCGAGAGGTAATAGCAATCCGATGTAAGCCTAAGCATCGAGAACCTGAAACATATAGCACACGTTTAGACCACAAAGGGTTGTCATCATCATCCAAAACATAAAGTAGGGAAATGCCCTTTCAATCTCTCCCTTTTTGGTGGATGATGACAACAACACGATTTGCAAGAGATAAGTCAATGAAATCTAGACGGAACTCCCCCTGAATGTGTGCCCCAACAAGTACTAGCTGTTAGAAAGCATGGGCACACTTTCAGGACTAGACTCCCCGTAGATTTTATAGACTCATCACTCTGAGCTTAAAAGGATAGACAATATAATACTTAGAGGCAATAATAATGATAAAGACCTACGAATAAACGGAGTAGCAAGTCTAGCAAGTCTCACACACAGCACAGAACGAAACAAGTCCACAAACAAACACAAAAACACGAGAACAAGAGAAAACAACCCAAGAAAATCCCCGAGACCTATAGAACCCTCTCCCCCTTTGGCATCAAGACACCAAAAAGGAAAAGAGCGAAGCTAGCGACCCAAAGCTCAGGCGTCCTCCTCTGACTCCTCAATCGCATCTGGATCTTCATCATCAGAGTCGTCATCGTCGTCGTGATCAGATACTTCCATGGCATTGTCAGCTGCTGCAAAGGAGGATGATGGCTGGGGAGGGGCTTCATCATCAGTCCAGGTGCTATGGGTAGAGATCCAACGCTCCTCTGGGGTGATGCTCTTCTCAGAGCCACTCTGAACCTGCATGTTGAGGTGCTTCATCATTGCAATTTGGCGACGCCGTGCGAGCTTCTCATTGACATGTGCCTCATACATCTTCTTCTGGATGTCATCCTAGAGACAAAAGGTCTTATTTACCTTGGCAGTAAGTTTGGCCACCCACGAAGGCTTGGCCCCTGGCTCCAGCTCAAAGTCCTCATCTTCAGAAGTAGCATAGACATCCTTAGGAGCATGTTCAGGGAAGCGAGGCTCGGCATGCTTCTTCTTCTTAAGGAGCTTGACCTCATGAACAGTGAGGTTGTCTGGAGAAGTGAGGAGCTCTCCAGGACGACGAACAACCCACACAGAGTTCAGAAAGCACATGACAAACGGAGCGTAGATTGGGACTTTACGGTAGATGACCATGTTGTACATCTCATGCCACAGCCAATTTGACACATCAAACGTTGCCCCTGTCCCCACCATGGTCTTCATAGCAACCATCAAATCAACCAGATAGCCATGAATTTCATCTTGATTGCCCACCTTGGGCAAGAGCACATTGCGGAACACTCGGTGCATGATGTCACAGACCTTCTCCAAATCCTTGGATTCTCCAATAATCCCACGGCCCCGAATGTACAGAGGGGCAAGCTTCTCCTTAGGCATGGACTCAGGAAAATCATGAGGGCGAATGCCACCCCTTCCTTGCAGACCGGTATCCTCGTACCCAATAGCATTGTAGAAAGCCCTCCAGGGAAAGTGAAACAATTCATCACGACACATGAAGGTGAGAGTGCGCGCATCATCTTCCCCAAAATGAACCGTGGCATAGAACTGATGGATGAGTTGAACATCAAAGTCACAGTTGACTGACATGATTTTGACAAGATCAAACTCCTCGCAGAGAGCTAACGCCTCACCAAAATACTCCATGTTGTTCCTCCAATGATCAAAATCAATCGTCCACTGCTTGGCATATCTATTCTTGTTGTGCTCAAAGAGTTCATGAACAATCCGCACTTGCATCTCATTCCGGAACTGAACAGTGGTCCAAGGAGCAATGGGAACCTCATACGGATTCTTTGAGCGGTAGGCTTCCCAATCCTTGGCTTTCCAACGATGCAACAGCATGACCACACGTTGCTTAGCAGCTGCAGACTTTTCACGGCGAGTGGGCTTGGTGGGAATCACAACTTCTTCATCATCTGACACAACCGGGCGCAAGGTCCTTCGTGCCCTCTTCTTGGTCTTGCAAGGAGCAGAGCGAGAACTAGAGCCACCTGAACACACACACGAAAAGAACACACAAAAACCCAACAAGGATGAGAGGATTGCACCCACTAGCAAAAAAGGAACAAGTTGCAACAACAGAGAAGATAGAACAGTGCTTAGTGGTTGATATACTCCGGTTGTACCGGATCTTCTGCCAGTAGTACCGCTCCAGCGGTTGTACCGCCCGTAGGGGCGGTAGAACCGCTGACAGTGGCACTACCAGGGAAGATAGATCTAACCGAGGCATACGAATCACACAAGTAATATTCCGAATTCTAAGTGCTGCAAACAAGACAGGAGGCTAACAAAGAACTCTTCTAAGCCATAGATCGAACACTAAACGCGGAAAGATGGGTAAAGCCCTAGGCAAGGAATAACCCTAAACAAAAAACTAGAGGCAAAGAACACGAGGCATTACCACCATCCATGGGAAGAGTTTGGAAGGCCTCCACGGAGAGAATCCATGGAGAGCCAAGGATCCGAAGCGCGAGACGCACTCCGGGGCAGGGGTAGAGATGGCCGGCGGCTAGGGCAAGAAAAAGAGGAACGAGGACGAAGGGAAAAGACAACCCTTCAGCCCCGTCGAGTATATATAGGCCCGTACGCACGCCCCGGTAAAACCGCTTAGGGGAGCGGTTGTACCGCTTGTCTGGTACAGACCGGTGGATGGAGGCGGTACTTTCGGTGCCTGGAAGGCAGCGGTAGTACCGCACGGCAACAACCGGTAGTACCGGACGTGGGTTACCGTGGGATTGTGCAGTGGAACCGCCCAGACACCGAACGGAAACCCTTGGGACGGCACAACCCGGTACCAGCGGTAGAACCGCTCGTGGTACCGGTTGTACCGCCCGACCACCTAAGCACAAGCCAAGATCAAATGAATGCAATCCGAAGGGAGGAAGAAGGGGCACAAAAACAGGAGAGAAACAACACCCTAGGAGAACCTAACACAAAGAGCAAAGAGAGAAAGAGAGAAAACAACACGAGAACAGCAAGGCTAACTCCAACTCCCTGAAGAGAGGACGGTGGCCGAGGCCACCTATGTTTGAGTCAATTGGTATGGCACCGCGAAGAATTATCCTTGGGTCCATGACCAAAACTCGTCTTTGAAGCACAAGTACCATCAAATATGGCTAATGTGAAAGACACAATCAATTTATGCATAATGGGGGGAGGGAGAGTTCATTGAGAGAACAACACTCCCCCTATGTCCATGCCTACACCTAAACTAGACAACAAGTTGAGCGTGGTAGGGTGTGCAAGGGTTCAAGCCACATTGCTCGAATCAATGATATTTAGCTCATGCCTTAACTCGCGAAATCTTGCTTCATCTAAGGGCTTCGTGAAAATATCTGCAAGGTTGTCATGAGTGTTGACATAGTTGAGCTCGATCTCTCCTAGTCTAATGTGATCCCAGATGAAGTGATACCGGATCTCAATATGCTTCGTCTTGAAATGTTGTACCGGATTGAGAGAGATCTTGATGGCACTTTCATTGTCACACCAAAGAGGCACTTTGTCACAAGTGACACCGTAATCCTTTAAAGTTTTCCTCATCCATAGGAGTTGAGCACAACAACTACCGACGGCAACATACTCCGCCTTAGTGGACGAGAGAGACACACAACTTTACTTTTTGGAAGACCAACTTACCAAAGAGCAACCAAGGAATTGGCACCCTCCGGAAGTGGACTTCCTATCCACTTTGTCTCCCGCCCAATCGGAATCCGAGTACCCTACAAGCTTGAAGTTTGATCCTCTAGGGTACCATAGGCCAAAGTTTAGGGTATGAGCCAAATATCGAAATATTCGTTTGACCGCCACATAGTGACTTTCCTTAGGTGCGGCTTGAAACCGTGCACAAATTCCCACACTCAACATGATGTCCGGTCTAGATGCACAAAGGTAAAGCAAGGATCCAATCATGGAACGATATACCTTTTGATCCACCACTTTACCATTGGGATCTAAGTCAAGTTGGCACTTGGTGGGCATTGGAGTGGAAGCCGGCTTGACGTCACTTAGCTTGAATCTCTTGAGCATGTCTTGAGTGTACTTGGATTGATTGATGAAGGTTCCTTCTCTTCTTTGCTTCACTTCGAACCCTAGAAAGAACTTCAACTCTCCCATGGAGGACATCTCGAACTTTGAGGTCATGAGAGCGGCAAATTCCTCATTGAAAGCTTTGTTAGGAGAACCGAAGATAATATCATCAACATATAATTGGCACACAAACAACTCCCCTTTGAACTTCTTAGTAAAAAGAGTGGGGTCGATTAGCCCAACTTCAAAACCACGGTCTTGTAACAACTCGGTAAGGTGGTCATACCACGCACGTGGGGCTTGTTTAAGGCCATAGAGCGCCTTATCGAGTTGATACACATGATCGGGAAAGTAGGGATCCTCGAACCCGGGGGGTTGCTTGACGTAAACCAATTCATTAATGGGACCATTAAGAAAAGCACTCTTCACATCCATTTGTTGTAACTTAAAATTATGATGAGAAGCATATGCAATTAACAAGCGAATGGATTCAAGACGAGCAACAGGAGCAAAGGTTTCACCGTAGTCGATACCCTCGACTTGGGAGTAGCCTTGTGCTACCAAACGAGCCTTGTTGCGAATGATAATCCCATGGGCATCTTGCTTGTTCTTGAATATCCACTTGGTTCCAATGACATTGTGGTTCCCCGTTGGCCTTGGCACCAATCTCCACACTTTTTTGCGCTCGAAGTTGTTGAGTTCTTCGTGCATGGCATTGAGCCAATCCGGATCTTCTAGCGCCTCATAGACCTTGTGGGGTTCCACACAAGAGACAAACGCGTGATGCTCACAATAATTTGCTAATTGTCTACGAGTGCTTACCCCCTTTCTTAAGCTTCCAAGCACATTCTTCATGAGATGATCCTTGGTGGAGAGCTTGGATGCAATCTTGGCGGCACGACGCTCTAATTCCTCCTCGGTGGTGAGTTGAGGAGTGGTTACTTGATCATCTTGAGCGCTGTCATGAACTTGTTCTTGATCTTGAACTTGCTCGGGGGAGAGAACTTGACCTTGGGCATCACTTGGTGTGTCAACACCGTCTTGAGTATGATCTTGCCCTTGGTCTTGTTCATGAGGTTGAGGGCCTTCACTTTGTTCTTCGGAAGCGTGTGGGCCTTGGGTTGGTGATGGCTCCACTTGAGTGTAGCATTGTCCTTCTCCTTCGGCCACAAGGGGTTCCTCAATGGGTAGGATAAAACCAACACCCATTCTTCTTATGGCTTGAGGAGGAATTTCATCACCTACATCACAAGTGCCACTTTGCTCCACTTGGGAGCCGTTATTCTCATCAAACTCCACGTTACACGTATCCTCAATAAGTCCCATGGATTTATTGAGGACACGGTAAGCATGAGAGTTTGTAGCATAACCAACAAATATGCCCTCATGAGCTCTAGCCTCAAATTTAGACAACCGAACACCTTTCTTGAGAATGAAACACTTACACCCGAACACCCGGAAGCACTTGAGGTTGGTCTTGTTACCGGTGAGTATCTCATATGGAGTCTTGTTCAAGCCCTTGCGGAGGTAGAGCCGATTGGATGCATGACACGCGGTGTTGATGGCTTCGGCCCAAAAGTTGTACGGAGACTTGAACTCCGCCATCATGGTCCTTGCAGCATCCATCAACATCCGGTTCTTCCTTTCCGCAACACCGTTTTGTTGAGGGGTGTATGGTGCGGAATATTGATGCTTGATTCCCTCATCACTAAGAAATTCATCCAAGGTGTAGTTCTTGAACTCGGTGCCGTTGTCACTTCTTATTGTCAAGATCTTTGCATTGTGTTGACGTTGTGCTTCATTTGCAAAGTCAATGATGGTTTGTTGGGTCTCGCTCTTCCTCTTGAAGAAATACACCCACGTGTACCTTGAGTAGTCATCCACAATCACCAAGCAATACTTCCTACCTCCAAGACTATCGAAGGATGGAGGCCCAAAGAGATCCATGTGAAGGAGCTCCAAAGGCCTCTTTGAATAAATGATAGTCGTGGGAGGGTGAGCCTTCTCATGTAGCTTTCCTTTGATACAGGCACTGCAAGCACGATCTTTAGCAAAACTAACATTCGTTAGTCCACGGACATGGTCCCCCTTGAGGAGACTTTGCAAAGATCTCATATTGACATGGGCTAAACGGCGATGCCAAAGCCATCCCACATCAACTTTAGCCATTAGGCATGTCGCGGTCTTAGTGGGTCGCTCTGAGAAGTTAATCACATATAAACCATTCTCGACATGCCCAACAAAGGCTACTTTAAGAGTCTTGCTCCACAAGAGGGCCACGGTATCGATATCAAAGAAAGTGGCAAAGCCCATGATTGCAAGTTGACGAACGGAAAGTAAATTGTATGCAAGGGACTCAACAAGCATGACCTTCTCGATCGTGAGATCATGAGAGATGACCACCTTGCCAAGTCCCAATACCTTAGAAGATGAGGCGTCACCCCACTCGACATTGGTGGGCATAGATGGAACCTTGTGCACGTCCACCACCACGTCCTTGCTTCCGGTCATATGATTTGTAGCTCCGCTATCAAGCAACCATGATCCACCACCGGAAGCAAACACCTACAAGAGATCAATGCTTGGTTTTAGGTACCCATTTTGTAATGGGTCCTTTGATGTTAGTAACAAGGGTCTTAGGAACCCAAATAGACCATTCAATGTATTCATGAAGAGAACCAACAAATTTGGCATAAACATGCCCATCACTAGCACGGCATAACACATAAGAAGGATTAAAATCGCCGGCTTTGTTGGGAGAGGTGACATTGCCCTTCTTGACATTATTCTTCTTCTTCTCCTCGGGGGCACTCTCTCCCTCCCTCACAAAGGTTTGCATGAGAGGAGGAGGCCGTTTGGTCTTGTCATTCTTCTTCTTGTTCTTGGAGTCGGGGACGTACCCAACCTCTTCCTTGGCCACACCTCCCTTTTGGTTGGTCAAGAGATCGTTGAGGTTCTTCTTGCCTTGTATGCAAGTCGCAAGACCTCACTCAAGTTGCTCCTTCAACTTAGCATTTTCCTCAACAAGATGTATATGCTCACAACACGGGTTAGTAGCAATTAAAACCATATGAGGAAAAGTTGCTTTCTCCTTAGTTAGCTTCACTTGGAGTTGATCATGAGACTCCTTGAGACTAGCGTGAATACCCTTCAAGGCCTTGTGGGCCTTGTCAAGTATATCAAACTCCTCTTTGAGTCTAGCAAGATCAACCCCGAGTTTGGCCTTCTCGGAATTTAGCACACGAGAAACAACGAGGGCATGATCATAATCTTTCTCTAACTTAGCATGATCTACGTTGTGTGACTCCTCAAGAGCCAAACGAAGACCACACTCTTCCTCAAGAGCATTGGAAAGATCCGAAATCTCATCGGCATAGTCACGACTATGTCCTTCCATCTTAGAGATGGTGTCTTTTTGAGCCTCGATCATGTCATTGGCCTCACCAAGTTGTTCCAAGAGAGCAATAAAGTGCTTCTTGGATTTTCCCTTGAGTTTGCCCATAAAGGCCTCAAACTCGTTAGCCTCCACATTAGCTCCCTCAAATTCATTAATGCTATCCGTTGGGGAAGGATGATTAATGATGGTAGTTTTGATGTTGGAGGTTACCTTGTTGGTGGCTTTAGCCATGAGGCACTTGGCGGTGATGCTCTCGTTGGGTGAGTCGAAGAGAGACACCCGTGACGTTGTTGCAATGGCAACGAAGGCCATGGCAACCGACTCATCATCTTCATCATCGTCATCGTCCTCATTGTACTCTTCTTGCACAACCAAGGCCTTGGGATGAGTCTTCTTGGTGAAGTTGTTCTTGTTGGGGAACGACTTGGCCTTGTCCTTTCGGATGAGTTTGCCACCATTGTCTTCCCTCTTCTCATACGGGGCGCAACGAAATGACTCACGTTGCCGCAATTGTAGCAAGTCCTTACACGTTGCTTGCCCCTTGTACCACTCGAGTTGTTTTTGCTAAAGTTTGGCCTTGAGTTTTTCTTGCTCCAAAATTGCCTTGAAGCAAGTGCCATGTGTTCATGATATGCATACTTCGTATCTTTGGGGTTGCTCTCCTCTTCTTCCTCTTCTTCGTCTTCCACTATGAGCTTGGCCTTCAATGCAAGGTTAGGCTTCTTTGCCCGTTGAGAACGGAGCACCGCATTGTCGGTGGTCTTGTCCAAAATGTTCATGGCCACAAACTCATCCAACACTTCGCTTGAGGTCAAAGTGTGGAAGTCTGGCATTTGACGAATGACGGAGGACATGGCCTTGTGATAGGGCATCATTGCCTTGAGGAATTTGCACTTGATCCAATTGTCATCCGTGTCCTTGCTCCCGTGATCTCGTAGTGAGACCGCGAGTTTGGTTACTCTCCGATAGAGCTCACGAGGTTCTTCATCTTCCTTCATTGCAAACTCATCGGCCTCATCTTGTACCACTTCATAGTTGGAGTGTTGAATGCTTGCGCTTCGCTGGTAGAGAGACACGACACAATGCCATGCATCTTTGGCCAAGGTGAAAGGACGAAGATGAGGTAGGTCTTCGGGTGGAATAGCATCTTGAATGATGAAGAGAGCATTCTCATTGAATTGATTGTCCGCGGCTTCTCGAGGAGTGAAGTTGCTTGGATCATGTGGATAAAAACCTTCTTCAATGATTCTCCAAAGGTTAGTGTTCACATGATTTAAATGACGTTTAAAGCGGTAAACCCAAGAATCAAAATCCTCATTTTTCACAATCTTAGGGGGAGGACCGGCATGATTCAAATGAGTGGAAGGAACCGGTCCACCATAAACAAGTGGTGGTTCCACATGGGCAAAGATGCCGGTGCCATTCTTGCCACTAGAAGAAGGAGCCTTTTCACTACTAGCTCCCCCCTTGTCGGGGATAGCATCCGTCACCTTGTTGGCGGGATCACCCACTTTCAACGGTGCGGTGGATAGTTTAAGCCCCTCAAGAAATTTAGTAAACATGCTTTTGACTTCGGTCGTCATGGAGGTTTTCAATGTCTCCAAGGCCACATTGAACTCCTCACGAGAGACCGAAGTTCCCCCATCTCCCGTAGATGAGATCGGATTCACACGGAGTGTTCCTCCACACCGTCTATGGTATCAACCATACTCTTTGGACGGATAAGTCCTTAATAAAGAGATGAGGCTCTGATACCAATTGAAAGGATTGATATGGTTGACTAGAGGGGGGGGGGTGAATAGGCAACTAACAATTTTTAGTTTTTCTTTAACAAGTTAAACTTTGCATCAAAATAGGTTGTCTAGAAATGCAACTAGGTGAGCAACCTATATGATGCAACGAGGATAGGTACACAAGCAAGCAAGAGATATGAAACAAGTATAAAGGCACGAGATAACCAAGAGTGGAGACGGTGGAGACGAGGATGTGTTGCCGAAGTTCCTTCCCTTCGAGAGGAAGTACGTCTCCGTTGGAGCGGTGTGGAGGCACAATGCTCCCCAAGAAGCCACTAGGGCCACCGTATTCTCCTCACGCCCTCACACAATGCGAGATCCGTGATTCCACTATTGGTGCCCTTGAAGGCGGCTACCGAACCTTCACAAACAAGGTTGGGGCTCTCTCGACAACTTAATTGGAGGCTCCCAACAAAACCACGAAGCTTCACCATAATAGAATATGGCTTCGAGGTGACCTCAACCGTCTAGGGTGCTCAAACACCCAAGAGTAACAAAAACCACACAAGAAAGTATGGGGGAACCAAATATCCTTTGGTGGAAGTGTAGATCTAGGTCTCCTCCTTCAATCCCTAGCAAATCAACAAGTTTGAGTGGCTAGAGAGAGATCGGGCAAGAGAGCTTGAAGGGCATCAATGGTGGATTGAGAGAGGTCAAAGGTGGGAGTGGTAGGTGGGAGAAGCCCCCTTAAGTAGTCTCCCCACAATTCCAACCGTTACTGCGTTTTTGCACTGCAGCGGTACAACCGGTCCTCGTCCCGGTACAACCGGGACTCACGGTGTAACAGCAGAAACCTAGCAAGCGGTACAACCGGACAGGCGGGCGGTAGTACCGGCTAAGAAAGATAACCGGACTAACCGCCTGGCTACCGCACAACCACCGCATCAAAACAGGAGCTTGACCGGTACTTGGGCGGTGCCTGGCCGGAACAACCGCATGGCCTTGAGCTCTTGGGCGGCTAAGTTCTGAGCGGAAGAACCGCTCAGACCACCGGTGGTACCGGCCATCGTGGAACGACCGGACCAACCGGGCCACTACCGCCCAAGAACAACATCAAACCAGAGGCGAGAGCGGTACTTGAGCGGTACATGGACGGAACCACCGCCCTAGCTGTTGCAGAGCATGGTGGCGGTACCACCGCCCGGAGGCAGCGGTACAACCGCTCGAGCAAAAGCTGGTGAGCGACAAGACCCAGCGGTACAACCGCTCCAGAGAGCGGTACAACCGCTAGGCAGAAACAGTGAGCAGGAAAGAGGGGAAGAGGCAAGGAAAACTCTCTCTCTCTCTCACACACCTGAGGAAGGCAAAGAGAGGGTGAGAAAAGTGTACGTGAACTGATTCCCCCAGAGCTTCCTAATGAGGATTCCCTCTTGATAGTACGGGTACTGTACGACCAAAGAAAATAAAAACGTGGAGGACACGTCTTCAATCTTTTCCTTCGAGAGGTAATAGCAATCCGATGTAAGCCTAAGCATCGAGAACATGAAACATATAGCACACGTTTAGACCACAAAGGGTTGTCATCATCATCCAAAACATAAAGTAGGGAAATGCCCTTTCAAATGTAACTATTTGAATTCGAAATGTAATTTAATTATGAAATGATCGTAAGATTACCTCGGGTGAAGAATAACTTATTCTGCACCCTGGTTGATGAATAGTAACACTATATATATATACCCTAAAAACTTCGGGGAGCACAATAGATCGGGAGTTCCGCCGCCAGAAGCCTCCGTAGCCACCGAAAGCCAATCTAGACCCGTTCCGGCACCCTGCCGGAGGGGGGAATCCCTCTCCGGTGGCCATCTTCATCATCCCGGTGCTCTCCATGACGAGGAGGGAGTAGTTCTCCCTCGGGGCTGAGGGTATGTACCAGTAGCTATGTGTTTGATCTCTCTTTCTCTCTCTTGTGTTCTTGAGGTGGTACGATCTTGATGTATCGCGAGCTTTGCTATTATGGTTGGATCTTATGATGTTTCTCCCCCTCTACTCTCTTGTAATGAATTGAGTTTTCACTTTGAAGTTATCTTATCAGATAGAGTCTTTAAGGATTTGAGAACACTTGATGTATGTCTTGCGTGGGATACCCGTGGTGACAATGGGGTATTCTATTGATCCACTTGATGTATGTTTTGGTGATCAACTTGCGGGTTCCGCCCATGGACCTATGCATAGGGGTTGGCACACGTTTTCGTCTTGACTCTCCGGTAGAAACTTTGGGGAACTCTTTGAGGTTCTATGTGTTGGTTGAATAGATGAATCTGAGATTGTGTGATGCATATCGTATAATCATACCCACTGATACTTTAGGTGACATTGGAGTATCTAGGTGACATTAGGGTTTTGGTTGATTTGTGCCTTAAGGTGTTATTCTAGTACGAACTCTAGGGCTGTTTGTGACACTTATAGGAATAGCCCAATAGATTGATTGGAAAGGATAACTTTGAGGTGGTTTCGTACCCTACCATAATCTCTTCGTTTGTTCTCCGCTATTAGTGACTTTGGAGTGACTCTTTGTTGCATGTTGAGGGATAGTTATATGATCCAATTATGTTATTAATGTTGAGAGGACTTGCACTAGTGAAAGTATGAACCCTAGGCCTTGTTTCAACGCATTGCAATATCGTTTACGCTCACTTTTATCATTAGTTACCTTGCTGTTTTTATATTTTCAGATTACGAAAACCTTTATCTACCATCCATATACCACTTGTATCACCATCTCTTCGCCGAACTAGTGCACCTATAGAATTTACCATTGTATTGGGTGTGTTGGGGACACAAGCGACTCTTTGTTATTTGGTTGCAGGGTTGCTTGAGAGAGACCATCTTCATCCTACGCCTCCCACGAATTGATAAACCTTAGGTCATCCACTTGAGGGAAATTTGCTACTGTACTACAAACCTCTGCACTTGGAGGCCCAACAACGTCTACAAAAATAAGGTTGTGTAGTAGACATCAAGCTCTTTTCTAGCGCCGTTGCTGGGGAGGTGAGTGCTTGAAGGTATATCTTTAGATCTTGCAATCGAGTTTTTTAGTTTCTTGTTTTATCACTAGTTTAGTTTATAAAAGAAAATTACAAAAAAATGGAATTAAGTTTGCCTCATACGCTTCATCTTTTTAATATCTTTCGTGAGTATGATGGAAAGGAAAATTGTGCCAAAGTGTTAGAAGAAGAATGCATTAACATGTTTGGCACTAAATCTTTGAATGATGAGCATGATTTCAATGTTGTTACTATGAACTCCTTGAATATCCATAGTACTAATGATGATTGCACTAGTTATGATGAAAATGTCTCCTACAAACATGTCAATTTTTGTGGAGTGCATTGGGTTTGGAAGTACACACCAAATAGGGAAGATAGATATTGCAAGAGGCATAGGCATTTAGAAACTAAATTGTTGCAAGAAAGGCTAGATGTTTGTGCTGAAAATTTATATTTTCTTAGCCTTACTTGTGAACTTTGCAATAAATGTGGCCATTTAACCATCCGATGCAAATTGTTTCATGATCTAATCGTTTCCAAAAATTGTGATGACTTGATTTCCCTTGCACATCATAATAAACTTAGTTTTCTTATGGGCTATGAAGAAATGAAACGTATAACTAACTATCTTCCAGTATTTGCCCGTGATAAACTTCTTGGCTTTGATCTAGAGGAAATTTATATGTATTGTGCAGTGAATTGTATTGAAAATCCTTATATTGCCAACTACATAAAGAAAAGAAAACAAATAGAAGATGAAGAGAATACTAATGAAAGGGAAGAGACTTCCCAATACCCTCCTATTATTTCTTATGATGAATCAGGTAACGAGGAGGAGCCTCCTATTCAACCAATCTCATTAATAAGGAGCTCCAAAAAGAGGATTGAACCCACACATGATGTGGTGAAGAAGAAGAAAAGAAAAAAGAAGAGAGGTAAAAATATATCTCCCCCAAATAATGCTGCTCCTATTACTATTGTGCCTCATGAAAATATAATTGTGGAAGATAATGATACTTCTTATGATCTTGAAAATCTTTTTGGCACTTGCTCGGAAGAATATGATAATTGCTATACTATTGGTGCTATCCATACTATTAATGATGAGAGTGATTATGCTTATGATATAAAAAGGCCCAAGCTTGGGGATGCTATGTTTGATGAAGATGATGTTTTTGATAATATATTTGCTGCAATTAATGTTTGTCCCAAGCTTGGGGATGCTACGTTTAATGAAGATGATATTTTTAGTCTCCCAAGTGTTGATATGCAAATTTATAATGATGATAGCATGCCTCCTACTTATGATGATTATTGTGATGATACTTATGCTATAAAAGTAGTGATTATATTTGTAAAACTTGTCATGATTATGGTTACCCCTTTTCTGAACATTACTCTTTTAATGTGGAAACAATTTATAGGATTCGAGTTTCTTATGATACTCCCACTATTATTCATGAGAAGAATTTTGCTTGTGTGGAGAGTACTAAAATTTCTATGCTTGTAGATCATGAAAAGAATGCTTTAGGTGCTGGTTATATTGTTGAATTAATTCATGATGCTACTGAAAATTATTATGAGGGAGGAACATATGCTTGTAGGAATTGCAATAATATCAAGTTTCCTCTCTATGTGTTGAAAATTTTGAAGTTATGCTTGTTTTACCTTCCGATGCAAGTTGATTATTGTTCCCATAAGTTGTTTGCTCACAAAATCCCTATGAATAGGAAGTGGGTTAGACTTAAATGTGCTAGTCATATTCTTCACGATGCTCTCTTTATGTTTCAATTCTTATCTTTTATGTGAGCATCATTGAAATCATCATGCCTAACTAGGGGCGTTAAACGATAGCGCTTGTTGGGAGGCAACCCAATCTTATTCTTGTTGCTTGATTTTTTTCTCCTGTTTAGTAATAAATAATTTATCTAGCCTCTGCAATGATTGAGTTTTTTTTTTTAGTTAGTGTTTGTGCCAAGTAGAACCGTTGGGAAGACTTGGGGAAAGTCTTGTTGATCTTGCTGTAAAAAACAGAAACTTTAGCGCTCACGAAAATTGCTGCCATTTTTTATTGGAAAGTGCTATTTAGTTAATTAGTTTTGCAGATGATTAATAGATAAATTCCTCACCTCCAGAAATTTATTTTAGAATTTTTAGGGTTCCATAAGTTTGCGTTAGTCACAGATTACTACAGACTGTTCTGTTTTTGCCAGATTCTGTTTTTCGTGTGTTGTTTGCTTATTTTGATGAATCTATGGCTAATAAAATAGTTTATAAACCATAGAGAAGTTGGAATACAGTAGTTTTAACACCAATATAAATAAATAATGAGTTAATTACAGTACCTTGAAGTGGTGTTTTGTTTTCTTTCGCTAACGGAGCTTACGAGTTTTCTGTTAAGTTTTTTGTTGTGAAGTTTTCCAGTTTTGGGTAAAGATTCGATGGATTATGGAATAAGGAGTGGCAAGAGCCTAATATTGGGGATTACCAAGGCACCCCAAGGTAATATTCAAGGACAACCAAGAGCCTAAGCTTGGGGATGCCCCGGAAGGCACCCCCTTTTTCGTCCCCGTTCATCGGTAACTTTACTTGGAGCTATATTTTTATTCACCACATGATATGTGTTTTGCTTGGAGCGTCATTTTATTTAGTTTTGCTTGCTGTTTGAATAAAATACCAAGATATGAAATTCTTTAATGTTAGAGAGTCTTCACATAGTTGCATAATTATTCGACTACTCATTGATCTTCACTTGTATCTTTTGGAGTAGTTTGTCATTTGCTCTAGTGCTTCACTTATATCCTTTTAGAGCACAGTGCTGGTTTGATTTTGAAGAAATAGATGAACTCTTGTGCTTCACTTATATTATTTTGAGAGTCTTTTAGAACAGCATGGTAATTTTCTTTGGTTATGAAATTAGTCCTAATATGATGGGCATCCAAGAGGGATATAATAAAAACTTTCATATGAAGTGCATTGAATACTAAGAGAAGTTTGGTACTTGATAATTGTTTTGAGATATGGAGATGGTGATATTAGAGTCATGCTAGTTGAGTAGTTGTGAATTTGAGAAATGCTTGTGTTGAAGTTTGTGATTCCCGTAGCGTGCACGTATGGCGAACCGTTATGTTAAGAAGTCGGAGCATGATGTATTTATTGATTGTCCTCCTTATGAGTGGCGGTCGGGGACGAGCGATGGTCTTTTCCTACCAATCTATCCCCCTAGGAGCATGCGCGTAGTACTTTGCTTCGATAACTAATAGATTTTTGCAATAAGTATGTGAGTTCTTTATGACTAATGTTGAGTCCATGGATTATACACACTCTCACCCTTCCACCATTGATAGCCTATCTAATACCGTGCACCTTTCGCCGGTATCATAACCTTCCTCAAAACAGCCACCATACCTACCTATCATGGCATTTCCATAGCCATTCCAAGATATATTGCCATGCAACTTTCCACCGTTCCGTTTACTATGACACGCTCCATCTTTGGTACCGTGCATTGCCCTTTCTCACTTTGAGAGTTGGTGCAAACTTCGCCGGTGCATCCAAACCCCGTGATACGATACGCTCTATCACACATAAACCTCCTTATGTCTTCCTCAAAACAGCCACCATACCTACCTATTATGGCATTTCCACAGCCATTCCGAGATATATTGCCATGCAACTTTCCACCGTTCCGTTTATTATGACATGCATCATCATTGTCATATTGCCTTGCATGATCATGTAGTTGACATCGTATTTGTGGCAAAGCCACCGTTCATAATTCTTTCATACATGTCACTCATGAGTCATTGCACATCCCGGTACACCGCCGGAGGCATTCATATAGAGTCATATCTTGTTCTAAGTATCGAGTTGTAATTCTTGAGTTGTAAGTAAATAAAAGTGTGATGATCATCATTATTAGAGCATTGTCCCAGTGAGGAAAGGTTGATGGAGACTATGATTCCCCCACAAGTCGGGATGAGACTCCGGACTAAAAAAAGGCCAAAAAAAGAAAGGCAAAAAAGGAAAGGCCAAATAAAAAATAAAAATAAACAAAAGGGATAATGCTACTATCCCTTTTTCCACATTTGTGCTTCAAAGTAGCACCATGATCTTCATGATAGAGAGTCTCTTGTTTTGTCACTTTCATATACTAGTGGGAAATTTTCATTATAGAACTTGGCTTGTATATTCCAACAATGGGCCTCCTCAAGTGCCCTAGGTCTTCGTGAGCAAGCAAGTTGGATGCACACCCACTTAGTTTCTTTTGTTGAGCTTTCATACATTTATAGCTCTTGTGCATCCGTTGCATGGCAATCCCTTGTCAGGACCCCAACTCAATGCCACATCGATCTAGCATGTAACACCTCATATCACTTTGCGGCCTCACGCACGGTATTCCCACGGGTGTCGCCTTACCTTTGCCCGGGACCGTTTGCGCCTTTTGGCACACGTATATGACAGTGTCGCTAGCATCCATATGATAAGGAGCCCGGGCTGACATGGCTAGTCGTAAACCCAAAGCGGCACAGACTTACAGGGACAGGCATCCATGACCCAGCATCGAACGTGTCGGTCATCAGCGAGTGAATCCAGGCTGCAGCACTGGGCTAGCAGGACTCCGGTGAACCGGGCTGTAGCGGGCTAACAGGACTCCGGTATTCACCGCGTGACATTTCCCCGAAGGGACAGACACAGGAACGAAGAAGGACACATGCCGGCCAGCCTAAGTGTTCCGGAGCAGTAGCAAGCTACCATGGCTCGGTGGAAACACTAGGAGACATTTCCCCGTAAGAGAGGCTACTAAAGATAAACAACTAGATGGTCAGATCCCACACATACCAAGCATTTCAATAACATACACACAATATGCTCGATATGTGCAAATACAACATGGTATCACAACATGACTCTACGACTCAAGTAATTTATTCAATAGGCTCCGAGGAGCGCGATATTACAATCATGGGTCTCATGACCCAACAATCAGAGCATACAAGTCAAAGCACAAGCGGAAGCTATCATGTCTGGGTACAGACATCTATAAATGAAAAAGGCCGAGAAGCCTGACTATCTATCAGATCCTGCCGAGGGCACAAGATCGTAGCTGAGGTAACAAGCTAAACGTCGAAGTCCACGCGAAACTACTAGTGAGACCGAAGTCTCTCTGCAAAAACATAAAATAGGCAAACGTGAGTACAAATGTACCCAGCAAGACTTACATCAGAACTAACTACATATGCATCATTATCAACAAAGGGGATGGTGGGGTTTAACTGCAGCAAGCCAGCTTTGACTCGGTGGCTATCCTGAACTACGACTGCAATGTAACTCTTTTGAGGTGGCGCACACGAGTCCACATATTCACCATATCAATACACCACTATGGATCCGCTCCTGTCTCCCTACGAGAACGCCATCCATAGCACTCACGCTTATCTTGCGTATTTTAGAGTATCCACTTTCACTTGTCTATGAACTGATATAAGCAACCCAGAAGTCCTTTACCGCGGACACGGCTATTCGAATAGATGATGTTAACCCTGCAGGGGTGTACTTCTTCATACATGTTTCCACCACTTAGCGTCTGCACACGACATGTGCTCGGCAGACTTCAAGCGAAAGCCGACGTGGGTGTAGACCACGACCTACCTAAACACTCAAGTCTCTAGTCCAGGTTTATCGCCTATTCGGGTTCCATCCATGAGGAGATCCGGCCGGAGTTTCGCTCACAGCCCCAAACGATGTGAACAGGGTTCCGTGACACCAAACGGGCGCCCGGTATACCCGGCCACGTGCCTACCGCATCACAGCCCACCCCTACGGTCAGCGCTGTCCACGGCCTCCGGCATACTACAAACACCAGAAACTACTTGCAACTCCTGGACAGAGGACTAGGGTGAGTAAGAAGTCGAGCGGGGTCATATTTCAGGGCCCAATGTATGGTAGTAGCTGAATCATGGATCACAAACACAGAACTCAGTTCCTGAGGACGGCTTCAATGAGACAACCCACCATGTACTCCTACATGGCCTCTCACCGACACCTTTTACCAAATCGTGTTCACACACTTAGCTCACACACAGTAGGACATGTTTGCACGCCTCTGATTCATCCCCGATGAATCAGACCTGACTCAACTCTAAGCAGTAGCAGGCATGACAAACAAGCATGAATGAGTAGGCACAACAGGGCTCAAACAATTCCTACTCATACTAGTGGGTTTCATCTATTTACTGTGGAATGACAGGTCATGCAAAGGATAAAGGGGTTCAGCTACCGCAGCAAGTAACAGTTGAATCGTTGTTGTCCTAATGCAGTAAAAGAGAGCAGGAGCGAGAGAGTGGGATTGTATCGGAATGAACAAGGGGGTTTTGCTTGCCTGGCACTTTTGAAGATAACATTGAGTCTTCATCAGTGTCAACGATCACATCATCGGTATCACGTCTATCGAGAGGGGACAATACCGGCAACACAAAAGGGAACACAATCAATGCAATGCACAATATGATGCATGATCATGACATGGCAAAATGAATGTGTTTTGGGCTAATGCAACTAGCAACAGATTAAATGAAGTTGGTTTGAATACAAAATTCAAATTCAAACTCCATATGTGATTATTCAAATGCCATTTAATTGATTTGTGCTAAACAGCAGCTATAAGTTGTTCTAACATGCATGGAAATGGTACAGATGGATTCCTTGAATTTTTCTGATAATTTTTCATATATAATTTATTAAATTTGGAGTTACGGTTAATTTTCTATGATTTATTGAAGTTTAGGGCATTTTCTGAAATTTCTGAATAATAATAAATCCAGAAAAGAATTACTGCGTCAGCATGACTTCACAGTGACGTCAGCAAGTCAACGGCGTTGTCCAGGTCAAATCTGACCTGTGGGCCCCATATGTCAGTGTCACAGGAGTTAATCCTGGTCAAACCCAGCGCTGACTGGGGTTTGACCAGGGGTGGGGCCTACTGTCAGTGGGTCAGTGGCTTAACTAAAAGTAGTTATTAACTTAACCAAAGTTAGCAGGGGCCGGGCCCACCTGTCATGGACCTAGGGGAGGTCAAACCCCTGGTCAGCCGAGGCTAACACGCCGGCGGCTCGTCGCCGGTGAAGCCCGAGACGGCGGAGGGGGTCGGAATTCCTCCTCCGGCGACCAAATGGCCGGCGGAGGGCAGCTACGTGACGCTGAAGATCCCGCGCGTCGAGTGGTGCGGTCAGTTAGGCCGGGGGCGACCTATATCGACGGCGGCGAGCTCAAAGGCGGCGGCCGGAGTTCGGGCAACCGCGGAGATGGCGTTATAGGGCATGGCAGGGAGCACTCGTGGGTGTTTCGGGTTCGCAGGAGCGCGGTGAGCACGCTGGTGATGCTCGGGCGAGCGGACGAGCTCAGGAGCATGGAGCTCGTCGGCCATGGCGGCGGCGAGCTTCGGCGGAGGTGGGGAACGGGGCTAGAGCAAGAACGCGAGCAGGAGAGGAGGGGGAATCGATCCAAGAGCTCACTGTGGTTGCAGAGCGCGTCTCAGCGGGCTCGGGGGCGACCTGTCGGCGGTGAATCGAACGGCGACGATCGCCGGCCGTGGCGATGAAGATGGTGGTGATGGCGTCACTGCAGGGCTTCCGGTAGGGCGTGGGTCGGTGGGGAGGAAGAGGGGGTCGAGGCGGAGCCTCTGGTCCAGTCAGAGAAGCGAGGGGAAGGCGGTGGCTGCAGCTACGGCGAACGGCGTCGGCGGCTGCGCTCTGCTTCGGGGGAGGGGGCGAGGGAAGCGAGGCAGGGAGAGAGGGAAGAGGTGCACGGGAGAGTGAGGGGGGGTCAGGGGTCCAGAGCGATGCCGAGGAGGCTTCGAGGCGCCTCGGTGAGGCAGGCAAGGAGGGAGGTGGCGTGGCGAGCTCGGCGGCGTCGCGGTGTCCCTCCTCTGCCTACTGGCGCGAGGAGGAAGGCGACAGGAGGAGGGATGGAGATGGGCTGGGCTGGTCAGGTGGGGGAGCTGGGCCAGGCTCTGGTGCACGGTGAGGCCAGGTACTTCTTCTCTCTTCTTTTATTTTTATTCTGTTTTATATTTTTCTATTTCTGCAATTTGTTTTTGATTTGTTTTAAAATATCAAATCATTTTATAAAATCCTGGAAATAATTATGGGTACTTTCTGAATTATTTCAGTGACCCTTATCAATTTCCAACATTTATTTGAGCATTTAAATTATTTATAGTATTTAAATGCCCAAAGTCAAATACAATATGATTTAATTCAAAAATCCAAAAATGACCTAAGAATATAATCATCATTTTTGGCAGAGGTTTCCACCTTAACCAGAAATCATGAACTTTTCTTAGGAACCTTTTGGGTTTATTGAAAAGATTTTAATTCACCCTAGTTGAGTTGATTTAATGCTAGGGTTTGAACATCCCCATTTCATTTTTAGGCAAAAATTTAAACATGATGCAAACATGAAGCTAGCCTAGAGCACTACCAGCAGCTAGGGATGTGACAACTCACCCCCACTAAACAAGAATCTCGTCTCGAGATTCAAGCGTAGGGCAGGGTGAAAGGGGAACGCAAACTAGCACAATCTTCACGATCCAGGTTGCACTTCAAATGAACGTTGATTTGAACACTAACTTTGTCTTGTCGTCTTGCTCTGAGAACTCCAGCTATCATGACCACGAGGGGAAAGGAAAGACCCTAGAAGGGTCGATCTTCTCGAAGATCGAACAACTCACGGAATGAGACATAGGACCATCTCTCGGGTTTAGACACGAGATACACATCAATAGGGGTGGAAGAAACGGATGACGAAGGTTCACTAGGTAGACAACGATTCCACACCTAAGAAGGTGGTAAACGATTGTCCACGTAGCGAGGAGTTGAGTTGCCATAATACCATAACGATACACCTTAGGGAAGGTGACTCGTAGAGATATTTCCTTAAGTGGCAAAAAGAATTACTTTTGATTCATAGATCATTGAAACTCTTTGAACCAGCCTAAGACAATTCTCGAGCGATCGTTTGGAGGGGGTCGGTAGAATGGCATACTCGGACTTGGATGATGTGGATTACCTTGTTGAAGACAACGTAATGGATGAGTTTGCTTATCACCGGAAATGGAAGAGACCCATGGTAGAATGGCACATTGGTGGTGCAAGCTGGGAACAAAATGCAAATGCTAGGAATGATTCTGGTAACTGGGGAAGAACCCAACAATAGAGAGTGAATTCACTGTTGGAGTGGTTATAGCATAACCGAGGAAATCTGGGGCAATCCCAGCTAGTACCGATGATAAGACGTAGCGCTTGTGCGTGCTCTCAAGAACTTGAGCATTTCCACAATCATCAAGGTTTTATCAACAACCGCGTCAAGGGTGCTGACAACACAACATACTACCATGATGAATAGCGATGGACGATGCAGATGCGAAGGAGGATAACACTTTCTCATATTTCACCTTAGCGAGGCCAAGCAAATAAAATCTGGATGATCGACCGAGAGACATTTAGCACTCCGCTTCTAATGTTCTCCTTGATGTGCTAGTATAACCCATTCATAGATATGGTTTGATGTCTAAAACATCAAGTAAAAGGTCGGACTTCGGGAACACAAAAATCCATAGGGGCAACTAGGGAGTAAATCCTACGAAATCCCTATGGGGGGGGGGTGGTCAACTTCATCAATCAAGATATTATAATAACAGGTCTTCCGGCTGGATGTGTTGGCCACGACATCCACTTTACCGGTTTTCGAGGGACCGATATTATAGTCCTTGGGAAATGTTCCAACCATCATATCTGCCTGAGATTCAGATCTGGTTGGTGTTAGGATATTCCAGACCCATCGAGTCTAGGAAGAAAAATGAAGGTTTGCAACACAAATCGACGAGATGACGTTGCGGGATTCTCGGGAGATGAACTACGATAGCAAGCTCCAAAACATGAGCTGGTTCTGCTACTAACATGTGAACACGTTGTCCCAGACAAACATGACCACGTGGTAGTCTTATAATAAAACACTACCGAGTTCAGGAGGGGGAACCATCAACGAGGGTATCGAAGTACTTTCATAAGTCCGGATTAGCTCTTATGAAGGAACTCCTTCTCCTTGAACAAATCAATCAGTGGCTTGGTGTGCTAGGGATGCATATAGATTGAAGGTTGCAAGTCTTCAAACCACAGCATTCTTCGCACGTGTGCATGACTGATTTGGAATGATTCCAAAGAAAGCAACATTGACTTTCTCGAATCCACGGCGGCAACTTGCATCAGATGCACATGAATTAAAGGAAGTCACTACCTTCATCCAAACATATGCTTCATGAGCTAGCATGAACAAATGCTTTCAAAAGTTTCCAACACTAGCTTAATGCTCAACAAAATCATGGAGGAGATAAGGATGTTGTCAATGGGCTCAACAACAATTCATCCAGGTTTCCTTTTAAAAGGAATTCCATAGTTAAGTGAACACGGTGATAGCATTGGTCAGACCAAAGATGTAATGGTGTATGCTCGAGGGATCAACCACGAATAAGACAACATTACGAGCATCGTTGGTACTGAGTTGATTTGACGATGGCCCACACTCAAATCAAAGGATTGATAAGACAATAGGTCCAACAACTGATCACAGGGACCAATCGATGAAGATATCATCTTTCTTCAACACACACTACACAAGAATATCCCTTTGGAACGAACTAAGTCAGACAAGCTTTTATCTTCCAACTCTCCAAGTTGTTGTCTAGCTTAACCAACTAGCTCAGGGATATCTAACACCGATTCTTGGAGAGAAGGTGGTTCACAAGAAACCAACTTGATCACGAACTCAACATAGCGGTCAGGTGACAACCTGGTAATACTTCCGAGAAGATCTTCGGAAAATCACAAACCACCGGTATGTTACTAAGCTTGAGAACAATCTTGCTTTCCAGGGCAAGACGATATGATCAGATGAGTGAGGACTTCACAAGATCCTAACTCATCAATCGAAGGGTGCACCGAAATAAGGACTAGGTAGCACGACCAGTCTTAGAAGGATGATTCGAAAACCAACATACTAAGAATGAAATTATTATCCTTTAACTACCAAGCAACAGAGTTGCTAGCAGTATTGATTTCACACATCACAATTCATTTGTCGGTATTCCGGTTGCATCAACACGAGGGCCGAGGAATGAACAGTGATGGCAAGAAGTGTCACTGTACCAAGAGTTCATGGGATGGTGTGCAATTCCTATAACAATCTCGATATAAAATATGTAATACTCCAAGGTAGAGCAGAACCAAAAGCTGGATTGGCATTTGATCTGCGGAATACAACTACTTTGACCCAATCCTAGATATGGAAGAGGTACTGGAGTTTGTTTCTCCTAGTCACTCCGCGATAGAATGGCTTGACGGACCACAAGAGTAATAGGCATCGATGAACGAACGCACGCATACTCTTGACTATCAATTGATAGACGAGGGTCAGAATGCAACTAAAGAGAACAACTCAAAGGAACATATAACTTTCTGAGTTGTGGATGCATGGATTAGTATGTCGAACCAAGTTCAACATATTTCTTCCGGATAACCCATGCAGAAAGGTAGAACTGGCAGAGTCACGATTTATGAATGGAGAACTCCTCAAGAGTACTCTAATTGTGATTTTTTTTGATCCAATAAACATCTGCCATAAGTAGTTCATGGTATTTGGAAGAAGAAGATACCACGGACTTCAAGGACTATCGCAAAGGTTACTAATATCCTAAAGGCACTAGCAATTACTATCAACATGAAGTAGGTAGAGTGAATCTCGGGTTCAGAACCCAGGAGTAGAATACCTACTACTAAGTAGCATCACGGGATGCTTCCGAGAATAAAGGCCAGAATCTTCACACTAGGACACAAATCATGGCTAGACCACTAGATGATCCCCTAAGCACTTAGGGTCATAATAATAATTCCAACATATATGTCGAGGCAATAATTACCTCAACACACCGATTAGTGTGGTTAATCTGGCCCATGGGAACATCGGAAACAGAAGGAAGGGATTTGCAAATGCATCGGACTATTTAGAAACCTGGGATGACTCGGACAGCATAACGGCTATAATTGCTCAAAAAGACTTGAGACAATCACAAAAATGGTGGCATAACCACTCAGAAGCACAATATCAAGGTTCCGAGATCAACAATTAACATACGGAAGTAGTAGGAACTGAACTGAGACTTAATCCAACAATCTATAAGTCTACGGATTAGTAACACGTGATCCTGATAGAAAGAAGAGAAAGCCTAGTTCTTAATCCCCGTAGGAAGATAAGATGACTCAGATCAGAAGGGCATGAGGTATAAGGAGTAAAAAGAGCCTTACGTTCCATCCCACAATCAATTCCCTTATATAACTAAAGAATTTCTAGACTCGACTTCGACCAGTTTGGCTTGGTAATCCTACAGGCAGTCAAGCTCTGATACCAACGCTGTCAGGACCCCGACTCAATGCCACATCGATCTAGCATGTAACACCTCATATCACTTTGCGGCCTCACGCACGGTATTCCCACGGGTGTCGCCTTACCTTTGCCCGGGACCGTTTGCGCCTTTTGGCACACGTATATGACAGTGTCGCTAGCATCCATATGATAAGGAGCCCGGGCTGACATGGCTAGTCGTAAACCCAAAGCGGCACAGACTTACAGGGACAGGCATCCATGACCCAGCATCGAACGTGTCGGTCATCAGCGGGTGAATCCAGGCTGTAGCACTGGGCTAGCAGGACTCCGGTGAACCGGGCTGTAGCGGGCTAACAGGACTCCGGTATTCACCGCGTGACATTTCCCCGAAGGGACAGACACAGGAACGAAGAAGGACACATGCCGGCCAGCCTAAGTGTTCCGGAGCAGTAGCAAGCTACCATGGCTCGGTGGAAACACTAGGAGACATTTCCCCGTAAGAGAGGCTACTAAAGATAAACAACTAGATGGTCAGATCCCACACATACCAAGCATTTCAATAACATACACACAATATGCTCGATATGTGCAAATACAACATGGTATCACAACATGACTCTACGACTCAAGTAATTTATTCAATAGGCTCCGAGGAGCGCGATATTACAATCATGGGTCTCATGACCCAACAATCAGAGCATACAAGTCAAAGCACAAGCGGAAGCTATCATGTCTGGGTACAGACATCTATAAATGAAAAAGGCCGAGAAGCCTGACTATCTATCAGATCCTGCCGAGGGCACAAGATCGTAGCTGAGGTAACAAGCTAAACGTCGAAGTCCACGCGAAACTACTAGTGAGACCGAAGTCTCTCTGCAAAAACATAAAATAGGCAAACGTGAGTACAAATGTACCCAGCAAGACTTACATCAGAACTAACTACATATGCATCATTATCAACAAAGGGGATGGTGGGGTTTAACTGCAGCAAGCCAGCTTTGACTCGGTGGCTATCCTGAACTACGACTGCAATGTAACTCTTTTGAGGTGGCGCACACGAGTCCACATATTCACCATATCAATACACCACTATGGATCCGCTCCTGTCTCCCTACGAGAACGCCATCCATAGCACTCACGCTTATCTTGCGTATTTTAGAGTATCCACTTTCACTTGTCTATGAACTGATATAAGCAACCCAGAAGTCCTTTACCGCGGACACGGCTATTCGAATAGATGATGTTAACCCTGCAGGGGTGTACTTCTTCATACATGTTTCCACCACTTAGCGTCTGCACACGACATGTGCTCGGCAGACTTCAAGCGAAAGCCGACGTGGGTGTAGACCACGACCTACCTAAACACTCAAGTCTCTAGTCCAGGTTTATCGCCTATTCGGGTTCCATCCATGAGGAGATCCGGCCGGAGTTTCGCTCACAACCCCAAACGATGTGAACAGGGTTCCGTGACACCAAACGGGCGCCCGGTTTACCCGGCCACGTGCCTACCGCATCACAGCCCACCCCTACGGTCAGCGCTGTCCACGGCCTCCAGCATACTACAAACACCAGAAACTACTTGCAACTCCTGGACAGAGGACTAGGGTGAATAAGAAGTCGAGCGGGGTCATATTTCAGGGCCCAATGTATGGTAGTAGCTGAATCATGGATCACAAACACAGAACTCAGTTCCTGAGGACGGCTTCAATGAGAC
Organism: Triticum dicoccoides; assembly: GCF_002162155.2. Lineage (NCBI taxonomy): Eukaryota > Viridiplantae > Streptophyta > Magnoliopsida > Poales > Poaceae > Triticum > Triticum dicoccoides. The sequence goes on from NC_041386.1 coordinate 105,252,554, forward strand.
AACGCACCATGTACTCCTACATGGCCTCTCACCGACACCTTTTACCAAATCGTGTTCACACACTTAGCTCACACACAGTAGGACATGTTTGCACGCCTCTGATTCATCCCCGATGAATCAGACCTGACTCAACTCTAAGCAGTAGCAGGCATGACAAACAAGCATGAATGAGTAGGCACAACAGGGCTCAAACAATTCCTACTCATACTAGTGGGTTTCATCTATTTACTGTGGAATGACAGGTCATGCAAAGGATAAAGGGGTTCAGCTACCGCAGCAAGTAACAGTTGAATCGTTGTTGTCCTAATGCAGTAAAAGAGAGCAGGAGCGAGAGAGTGGGATTGTATCGGAATGAACAAGGGGGTTTTGCTTGCCTGGCACTTTTGAAGATAACATTGAGTCTTCATCAGTGTCAACGATCACATCATCGGTATCACGTCTATCGAGAGGGGACAATACCGGCAACACAAAAGGGAACACAATCAATGCAATGCACAATATGATGCATGATCATGACATGGCAAAATGAATGTGTTTTGGGCTAATGCAACTAGCAACAGATTAAATGAAGTTGGTTTGAATACAAAATTCAAATTCAAACTCCATATGTGATTATTCAAATGCCATTTAATTGATTTGTGCTAAACAGCAGCTATAAGTTGTTCTAACATGCATGGAAATGGTACAGATGGATTCCTTGAATTTTTCTGATAATTTTTCATATATAATTTATTAAATTTGGAGTTACGGTTAATTTTCTATGATTTATTGAAGTTTAGGGCATTTTCTGAAATTTCTGAATAATAATAAATCCAGAAAAGAATTACTGCGTCAGCATGACTTCACAGTGACGTCAGCAAGTCAACGGCGTTGTCCAGGTCAAATCTGACCTGTGGGCCCCATATGTCAGTGTCACAGGAGTTAATCCCGGTCAAACCCAGCGCTGACTGGGGTTTGACCAGGGGTGGGGCCTACTGTCAGTGGGTCAGTGGCTTAACTAAAAGTAGTTATTAACTTAACCAAAGTTAGCAGGGGCCGGGCCCACCTGTCATGGACCTAGGGGAGGTCAAACCCCTGGTCAGCCGAGGCTAACACGCCGGCGGCTCGTCGCCGGTGAAGCCCGAGACGGCGGAGGGGGTCGGAATTCCTCCTCCGGCGACCAAATGGCCGGCGGAGGGCAGCTACGTGACGCTGAAGATCCCGCGCGTCGAGTGGTGCGGTCAGTTAGGCCGGGGGCGACCTATATCGACGGCGGCGAGCTCAAAGGCGGCGGCCGGAGTTCGGGCAACCGCGGAGATGGCGTTATAGGGCATGGCAGGGAGCACTCGTGGGTGTTTCGGGTTCGCAGGAGCGCGGTGAGCACGCTGGTGATGCTCGGGCGAGCGGACGAGCTCAGGAGCATGGAGCTCGTCGGCCATGGCGGCGGCGAGCTTCGGCGGAGGTGGGGAACGGGGCTAGAGCAAGAACGCGAGCAGGAGAGGAGGGGGAATCGATCCAAGAGCTCACTGTGGTTGCAGAGCGCGTCTCAGCGGGCTCGGGGGCGACCTGTCGGCGGTGAATCGAACGGCGACGATCGCCGGCCGTGGCGATGAAGATGGCGGTGATGGCGTCACTGCAGGGCTTCCGGTAGGGCGTGGGTCGGTGGGGAGGAAGAGGGGGTCGAGGCGGAGCCTCTGGTCCGGTCAGAGAAGCGAGGGGAAGGCGGTGGCTGCAGCTACGGCGAACGGCGTCGGCGGCTGTGCTCTGCTTCGGGGGAGGGGGCGAGGGAAGCGAGGCAGGGAGAGAGGGAAGAGGTGCACGGGAGAGTGAGGGGGGGTCAGGGGTCCAGAGCGATGCCGAGGAGGCTTCGAGGCGCCTCGGTGAGGCAGGCAAGGAGGGAGGTGGCGTGGCGAGCTCGGCGGCGTCGCGGTGTCCCTCCTCTGCCTACTGGCGCGAGGAGGAAGGCGACAGGAGGAGGGATGGAGATGGGCTGGGCTGGTCAGGTGGGGGAGCTGGGCCAGGCTCTGGTGCACGGTGAGGCCAGGTACTTCTTCTCTCTTCTTTTATTTTTATTCTGTTTTATATTTTTCTATTTCTGCAATTTGTTTTTGATTTGTTTTAAAATATCAAATCATTTTATAAAATCCTGGAAATAATTATGGGTACTTTCTGAATTATTTCAGTGACCCTTATCAATTTCCAACATTTATTTGAGCATTTAAATTATTTATAGTATTTAAATGCCCAAAGTCAAATACAATATGATTTAATTCAAAAATCCAAAAATGACCTAAGAATATAATCATCATTTTTGGCAGAGGTTTCCACCTTAACCAGAAATCATGAACTTTTCTTAGGAACCTTTTGGGTTTATTGAAAAGATTTTAATTCACCCTAGTTGAGTTGATTTAATGCTAGGGTTTGAACATCCCCATTTCAATTTTAGGCAAAAATTTAAACATGATGCAAACATGAAGCTAGCCTAGAGCACTACCAGCAGCTAGGGATGTGACATCCCTACTCACTCACATTGATATCTATTGATGGGCATCTCCATAGCCCGTTGATACGCCTAGTCGATGTGAGACTATCTTCTCCTTTTTGTCTTCTCCACAACCACCATTCTATTCCATCTATAGTGCTATGTCCATGGCTCACGCTCATGTATTGCGTGAAGATTGAAAAAGTTTGAGAACACCAAAAGTATGAAACAATTGCTTGGCTTGTCATCGGGGTTGTGCATGATTTAAATACGTTGTGTGGTGAAGATGGAGCATAGCCAGACTATATGATTTTGTAGGGATAGCTTTCTTTGGCCATGTTATTTTGAGAAGACATAATTGCTTAGTTAGTATGCTTGAAGTATTATTATTTTTATCTCAATATTAAACCTTTGTCTTGAATCTTATGGATCTGAATATTCTTGCCACAATAAAGGGAATTACATGGATAAATATGTTAGGTAGCATTCCGCATCAAAAATTCTGTTTTTATCATTTACCTACTCGAGGACGAGCAGAAATTAAGCTTGGGGATGCTGATACGTCTCCAACATATCTATAATTTTTGATTGTTCCATGCTATTATATTATCAACCTTGGATGTTTTATATGCATTTATATGCTATTTTATATGAGTTTTGGGACTAACCTATTAACCTAGAGCCCAGTGCCAGTTTCTGTTTTTTTCCTTGTTTTAGAGTATCACAGAAAAGGAAAATCAAACGGAGTCCAATTGACCTGAAACTTCACGAAACTTATTTTTGGACCAGAAGAAGCCCATGGAGTATCGGAGTTAGACCAGGAGAGTCCCGGGCTGCCCACGAGGGTGGGGGGTGCGCCCACCCCCTGGGCGCGCCCCTGCCTCATGGACAGCCCGGAGGTCCACCGAGGTACTTCTTCTTCCTATATATATCCATATACCCTAAAAACTTCGGGGAGCACAATAGATCGGGAGTTCCGCCGCCAGAAGCCTCCGTAGCCACCGAAAGCCAATTTAGACCCGTTCCGGCACCCTTCCGGAGGGGGAATCCCTCTCCGGTGGCCATCTTCATCATCCCGGTGCTCTCCATGACGAGGAGGGAGTAGTTCTCCCTCGGGGCTGAGGGTATGTACCCGTAGCTATGTGTTTGATCTCTCTCTCTCTCTAGTGTTCTTGAGGTGGTACGATCTTGATGTATCGCGAGCTTTGCTATTATAGTTGGATCTTATGATGTTTCTCCCCCTCTACTCTCTTGTAATGAATTGAGTTTTCCCTTTGAAGTTATCTTATCGGATTGAGTCTTTAAGGATTTGAGAACAATTGATGTATGTCTTGCGTGGGATACCCATGGTGACAATGGGGTATTCTATTGATCCACTTGATGTATGTTTTGGTGATCAACTTGCGGGTTCCGCCCATGAACCTATGCATAGGGGTTGGCACACGTTTTTGTCTCGACTCTCCGGTAGAAACTTTGAGGCACTCTTTGAGGTTCTATGTGTTGGTTGAATAGATGAATCTGAGATTGTGTGATGCATATCATATAATCATACCCATGGATACTTGAGGTGACATTGGAGTATCTTGGTGACATTAGGGTTTTGGTTGATTTGTGTGTTAAGGTGTTATTCTAGTACGAACTCTAGGGCTGTTTGTGACACTTATAGGAATAGCCCAACAGATTGATTGGAAAGGATAACTTTGAGGTGGTTTCGTACCCTACCATAATCTCTTCGTTTGTTCTCCGATATTAGTGACTTTGGAGTGACTCTTTGTTGCATGTTGAGGGATAGTTATATGATCCAATTATGTTATTATTGTTGAGAGGACTTGCACTAGTGAAAGTATGAACCCTGGGCCTTGTTTCAACGCATTGCAATACCGTTTACGCTCACTTTTATCATTAGTTACCTTGCTGTTTTTATATTTTCAGATTACAAAAACCTTTATCTACCATCCATATACTACTTGTATCACCATCTCTTCGCCGAACTAGTGCACCTATACAATTTACCATTGTATTGGGTGTGTTGGGGACACAAGAGACTCTTTGATATTTGGTTGCAGGGTTGCTTGAGATAGACCATCTTCATCCTACGCCTCCCACGGATTGATAAACCTTAGGTCATCCACTTGAGGGAAATTTGCTACTGTCCTACAAACCTCTGCACTTGGAGGCCCAACAACGTCTACAAGAAGAAGGTTGTGTAGTATACATCAATAATCACCCACTTACATTGTGACGTTTGATAGCACATAAGGTATTCCTCCGGTATTCGGGAGTTGCATGATCTCATAGTCGAAGGAATATGTATTTGACATGAAGGAAGCAATAGCAATAAAACTGAACGATCATAATGCTAAGCTAATGAATGGGTCTTGTCCATCAGATCATTCTCCTAGTGATGTGATCCCGTTATCAAATGACAACTCATGTACATGGTTAGGAAACCTTAACCATCTTTGATCAACGAGCTAGTCAAGTAGAGGCTCACTAGGGACACAATGTTTGTCTATGTATTCACACACGTATTTAGGTTTCCGATCAATACAGTTCTAGCATGAATAATAAACATTTATCATGAATAAGGAAATATAAAATAACAACTTTATTATTGCCTCTAGGGCATATTTCCTTCACGTTTTCCCCTTAGTAGCAACAATACAAATAGATGCCTCACTATGCCTTTTGTCATGAGGTGAGGACACCGCAAGATTGAACCTACTACTATGCACCACTTCCACTAAAGATCTAATCATCAACTTGGCTAAAGAAAATTCATAGATCGGAAAGCATTACATTGCTATAACAATCATAAAGAATGAAGTTCAGAAAAGACTCTTTCAATGAAAATCCAATCATAAACCCACAATTCATCGGATCCCAACAAACACACCCCAAAATAAGATTACATCGGATGGAAATCCGAGGAGAACATTGTATTGAAGATCAAAGAGAGAGAAGAAGCCATCTAGATAATCACTATATGGACCCGTAGGCCTGTGGTAAACTACTCACACATCATCGCAGGTGCAACATGGTTGATGTAGAGGCCCTCCGTGATCGATCCCCCCTCCGGCAGAGTACCGGCGAAGGTCACTAGACGGGATCGTGGAAAAAACAGATGTTTGCGGCGGCGAATAATTGTTTTGGGTCTCGCTCTGGTGGTTTTGGGATTCTAGGAAATTTATGGAAGTGGAATTAGGTCAAACGAAGCTATGGGTGGCCCACAAGCTCAGGTGCCCCCTTGGGGGCGCGCAGTGTAAGCTTGTGGCCCAATGGCATATCTTTTGGCCTCCTCCCGAAGCTTCGAGGGACCCTTCTAGTCCAGAAAAATCATCGTAAAGTTTCATCGCGTTTGGACTTCGTTTGGTATTGTTTTTCGACGAAACAATAAAATAGGCAAAAATAGGAATTGACACCCGGCACTAGGTTAATAGGTTAGTTCCCAAACATGATATAAAATTGCATGTAAAGCATATAAGATTGATAATATGATAGCATGAAACAACCAAAAATTACAAGGTATCATCCCATTGGTCACAGTCGTCTTCCCCAACCGCCCACACACCTCACCCAAGATCCCGACATGCACGAATTCCACCCAGGCACCCATCATGCATGCTGCCCTTGCGTCCATGTCCTTTAGATCCCCTCATTGCCCTCTTCATTCCGCCCTAACAAATCGACACCCTCGCTGTCAGGCTCACTGCCGGTTGACCCTACATCTCTGCCTCTGCCCTAACTAGTCCGGCCTCGATTTCGGCCACCTTAGTCGTCCCCTTGACCCACTGCTACCACCACTCAACTCTGATGTCGCGCGCATCTGATGGACCCCCTCCGCTCGAGCTTTGCCTCTGGGAACGTCGACTTCATCTCAGGCGCCCCCCTGCGCATCATTCTCGTCGCCCCCGATGCATGCCAAGATCACCTTCGACCTTGCCGTGCTCCGACGCACACGTATGTGCCGTACATCGCCTGGAGACCCCCGAGAGCATCATCGATGATAAGCCCGAGAGCCAGCACCGCCGTCTTTGCATTTTACGATGAGTTCTTCGACGATCTACCTCCGGCGAGCTCCCTTAGATCTAATTCCCACCACTATTTCAAATCTGATGCACCATGTTAGTTCATTTATTCGAATTGGTACATGATGACCCACAAGTATAGGGGATCAATCATAGCCCTTTTGATAAGTAAGAATGTCGAACCCAACGAGGAGCAGAAGGAAATGATAAGCGATTTTCAGCAAGGTATTCTCTGCAAGTACTGAAAGTAGCAGTGATAGATAGTTTTGTAGTAGGATAATTTGTAGCAAGTAACAAGTAGCAACAGTAAAAAAGGTGAAGCAAGGTGGACCAATCCTTTTTATAGCAAAGGACAAGCCCGAATGTTCTCTTATAGTAAGCCAAGCATTCTCGGGGACACATGGGAATTGTCGTCTAGTCAGTTTCATGATGTTTATTTGATTCACGTTCGCTACTTTGATAATTTGGGACATGGGTGGAACAATGCTTGGGCGTTCTTCTTACTTGAACAAGCAACCCACTTATGATTACCCCCTCCCGCAAGCATCCACAACTACGAAAGAAGAATTAAGATAAATCTAACCATAACATGAAACATATGGATCCAAATCAGCCTCTTACGGAATAACGCATAAACTAGGGTTTAAGCTTCTGTCACTCTAGCAATCCATCATCTACTTATTACTCCACAATGCCTTCCCTTAGGCCCAAGTATGGTGAAGTGTAATGTAGTCGATGTTCACATGACACCACTAAAGGAAGCAACAACATACATATCATCAAAATATTGAACGAATACCAAATTCACATGATTACTTATAACAAGACTTCTCCCATGTCCTCAAGAACAAAAGTAACTACTCACAAATCACATTCATGTTCAAGATCAGTGGGGTATTGAATATGCTTAAGGATCTGAACATTTAATATTCCACCAAATAAACCAACTAGCATCAACTACAAGATGTAATCAACACTACTAGTCACCCACAGGTACCAATTTGAGGTTCCGGTACAAAGATTGAACACAAGAGATGAACTAGGGTTTGAGAGGAGATGGTGCTGTTGAAGATGTTGATGGAGATTGGCCTCCTGAAGATGAGAGGTCGTTGGTGATGTCAATGGCTTTGATTTCCCCCTCCCGGAGGGAAGTTTCCCCGGTGGAATCGCTCCTCCGGAGAGCAAAAGTGCTCCTGCCCAAGTTCCGCCTCAAGACGGCGGCGCTTCGTCCTGAAAGTCTTCCCTTTATTTTTTCTAGGGAAAATGCTCCATATAGCAGAGATGGGCACCGGAGGCCTGCCATGGGGCCCATAAGCTCATAGGGCGCGCCCCTGAGCTTGTCGCTCACTGGTGGTCCTCCTCCTAGTATTTCTTCCACCAATATTTTTAATATATTCCAAAATAATTCTGTGTAAATGTTCAAGTCATTTTAAGTTGTGTAGAATAGCTATCTCTACTATAGCCTTCTCCGGTCCAGAATCCCAGCCGCGGGCAATCTCCCTCTTCATGTGAAACTTGCAATATAAGAGAGAAAAGGCATAAGAATAGTATCATAAAGTGTAATAATGACCCAAAACACAATAAATAACAGTAGAAAAACATGATGCAAAATGGACGTATCAGTACATGCCAATAGAAACGTGCCATGTGTGCTACCTTATCCGTAACATAAATGGATTTAAATTTAATCAGTGAATTAAGTAGGCACTTTTACAGAAAACCCCTTGGATATTCAATCTACCATACTTTTACTAGTAGGTCCAAATAGAGTGATTTCTTTGCAAATTAAACCTATTGAAATATACTTTCACCTATATGAACAAAATTTGGAATTTGAATAGTTTAAAATTTCAAATCAAATAGAATGAATTTAAATTTAAATAGGGAGAACCCTACAATTTATAAATCCAAATTAAATAATACTTTTTGCAAAATAAAACTAGAGAATTATAGTTTCAACTTAGGCCTGTGGAGTAAATATTTGAATAATCTAAAATGTGAGTTTAGATAGAATTCAGTAGAAGCTAGAAATTAAAATGAAATTTAAAACTGTTCAGATTAAAATTTGAATAAAAGATTAAATAGGAATAGAAATTCTACAGAGCTCCCAAGAAACTTCTTATATACACAAGAATATTCATCATTTTTAATGAAAACTCTTTTATCACTTCATCAAAACGTTGATTCCAGCTCCTGGATGCTTGCTTCAAACCGTAGATAGACCTTTGAAGTTTGCACACCTTTCTGGCATCTTTAGAATTGGCAAAACCTTCTGGTTGTATCATATATGCATCCTCTTTCGGGTATCCATTTAGGGAAGCAATTTTGACTTCCATCTGCCATATTTCATAATCGAAATATGCAGCAATATCCATAATAATCCGCACAGACTTTAGCATAGGAGAAAGTCTCATCATAAGCAATGCCCTCAACCTGTGAAAACCCTTTTGCAACCAGCCTTGCTTTATAGATGGTAGGATTACCGTTCACATCTATTTTTCTTCTAAAGATCCATTTGCATTGTATGGGTTTCACACCCTTTGGAGGATCGACCAAGTTCCAAATTTGATTCTCATACATGGACACCATTTCGAGTTACATGGCTTTGAGCCATTCATTTGAGCTGGGTGCCACCATCGCTTCTCTATAGCGCACAGGTTCATCTTCTTCTAAGATGAATATTTCATTTATAGACCATTCAAGAGGTTCGATAACTCTTCCTGACCTATGCGGTTCAGTTACAGTCTTAACTGGAGTTTTGATACGTCTCCAACGTATCTATAATTTTTGATTGCTCCATGCTATATTATCCTCTGTTTTGGATGTTTATGGGATTTATTATACACTTTTATATCATTTTTGGGACTAACCTATTAACCCAGAGCCCAGTGCCAGTTTCTGTTTTTACCTTGTTTTAGAATATCGTGGAAAAGGAAAACCAAACGGAGTCCAATTGACCTGAAACTTCACGGAACTTATTTTTGGATCAGAAGCAACCAGGGAGACTTGGAGTCCACGTCAAGGAAGCTTCGAGGAGGCCACGAGGTAGGGGGGCGCGCCCTCCACCCTCGTGGGCCCCTCATGGCTCCCCTGACGTACTTCTTCCGCCTATATATCTCCATATACCCTAAAACATCCGGGAGCACAATAGATCGGGAGTTCCGCCGCCAGAAGCCTCCGTAGCCACCGAAAGCCAATCTAGACCCGTTCCGGCACCCTGCCGGAGGGGGGACCCCTCTTCGGTGGCCATCTTCATCATCCCGGTGCTCTCCATGACGAGGAGGGAGTAGTTCTCCCTCGGGGCTGAGGGTATGTACCTGTAGCTATGTGTTTGATCTCTCTCTCTCTCTCTCGTGTTCTTGATTTGGCACGATCTTGATGTATCGCGAGCTTTGCTATTATATTTGGATCCTATGATGTTTTCTCCCCCCTCTACTCTCTTGTAATGAATTGAGTTTCCCCTTTGAAGTAATCTTATCGGATTGAGTCTTTAAAGATTTGAGAACACTTGATGTATGTCTTGCCGTGCGTATCTGTGGTGACAATGGGATACCACGTGATTCACTTGATGTATGTTTTGGTGATCAACTTGCGGGTTCCGCCCATGAACCTATGCATAGGGGTTGGCACACGTTTTCGTCGTGATTCTCTGGTAGAAACTTTGGGGCACTCTTTGAGGTCCTATGTGTTGGTTGAATAGATGAATCTGAGATTGTGTGACGCATATCATGTAATCATACCCACGGATACTTGAGGTGACATTGGAGTATCTAGGTGACATTAGGGTTTTGGTTGATTTGTGTCTTAAGGTGTTATTCTAGTACGAACTCTAGGGCTGTTTGTGACACTTATAGGAATAGCCCAACAGATTGATTGGAAAGAATAACTTTGAGGTGGTTTCGTACCCTACCATAATCTCTTCGTTTGTTCTCCGCTATTAGTGACTTTGGAGTGACTCTTTGTTGCATGTTGAGGGATAGTTATGTGATCCAATTATGTTAGTATTGTTGAGGGAACTTACACTAGCGAAAGTATGAACCCTAGGCCTTGTTTCCTATCATTGCAATACCATTTACACTCACTTTTATCATTAATTACCTTGCGGTTTTTATAATTTCAGATTACAAAAACCTATATCTATTATCCATATTGCACTTGTATCACCATCTCTTCGCCGAACTAGTGCACCTATACAATTTACCATTGTATTGGGTGTGTTGGGTACACAAGAGACTCTTTGTTATTTGGTTGCAGGGTTGCTTGAGAGAGACCATCTTCATCCTATGCCTTCTACGGATTGATAAACCTTAGGTCATCCACTTGAGGGAAATTTGCTACTGTCCTACAAACCTCTGCACTTGGAGGCCCAACAACGTCTACAAGAAGAAGGTTGTGTAGTAGACATCAAGTTTTTACAACTGGTGTAGTAACTTCTGGTTCAGTTGCGTGGACAACTTCCGGAACATATTTTGTTTCATTAGTCATGCTCACTTCTGAAGATTTAGTAATCTCGTCAAGCTATATTGTCCCCCACTTCTTTATCAAGAAACTTCTTCTCGAGAAAGTGTTCATTCTTTGCGACAAACACTTTGACTTCGAAATTTTGGTAGAAGGAATACACAATTATTTCTTTGGGATAACCTACAAAGTAGCACTTGTTTGCTTTGGGATCGAGCTTATTTGGCTGCATTTACATAAGTTTCACAACCCTATATCTTGATATGCGACAAATTGGGATTCTTCCCTTTCCATAACTCATATGGTGTCATCTTAACAGACTTAGATGGTGCTTTGTTGTGATGCCCCGAGACCGATGTGCCAGGTGTCTTCCAGTTATTCACCGTCGTTGCCATGTCTTTCTCTTGCGTGTTGCATCTTGCCATGTCATCATGTGCATTGCATCATCATGTTTTCAAAACTTGCATTCGTCCGGTTTCCCCTAGTTCTCTCCGTTGTCCGTTCTGAGCGCAGACACACTTGCATGCGCCCGCGGCACGTCCAAAATATTATTTTATAAGTGGACGGAAAATGTTCTTGGAATGGGATGAAAGTTGGCATGTGGTGTTGTTATGTTTTCGGTAGACCGCCTGTCAATTTTTGTCACATTCAGAGCTCGTTTGATAGCCCAACCGTTAAACTTATAGCGGCATTATAGCCCGTCAAACATCAGACGTTTTCGGTCTCCGGAAACTATTGCCGGGCTGCCTTCTCTTCTCTCCTCTCAGCCCATCACACTCCCCACAACCCACCTAGCCCACCTACCTAACCCCCCATGCGACCGGTGTCGTCCGATTGTCATTGGAGGGTCCAGAAAACCCCCTAACCCTAGAAAACTTGCTATATAAACAAACCCTCCTTCCTAATTTGGACAACCCTATTCTAAAACTACCCCTAAACCTTCCCCTACCTCAGTCCCACAGCTGCAGCCACCGCCACCCCATCGTTTTCCGTGCCGATCCCCTCCTCCTTCACCACTTATCGGCGTCCAAGTGGCCGCGCCGCCACATGATCGCTGTTTCGGCCAACCAGGCGCTGCCACGCGCCCCCTGCCCCGCTCCCACCACCGCCCGCCCGCCCAGGCCCGGGCGAGGCCTGCCAAGCCCATCGGGGCCCATCACCGAGCCCGTGCGCCATCGCCCACGGCCCCCGCTACCCGCCGCCGCGCTCCCGCACCCGGTTGCCGCACCACCTCGCCTCCCCGCCCGCCGGCGACCAAGGCCACCGGAGCACGTCAAGACCTCGCCGGAGTCAAACCTCGTGCCGTTGAGGACGACCGCCTCCTCCCAGGTCATCCGCGCCTCGTTCCCCATGCTCCCTTTTCTTCCCTCTCTCCCCTCACCCGGTCCATCTCCCTCTCTCTCGCAGGCGCTGCAGGGAGCTCCACCGCCGGCCTCATCTTCATCGGATCCGGCCTGGCCCCGCTGGATCCAGGGTCCTTGATCCGTTCCCGGCCACGCCTCGGCTCGCCGGAGTCACAACCGCCGCCGGCGTCCCCTTTTCCGTCTGTGCGTGCATGTGAGGACACGCATAACCACCGCATTGACCTCGCCAACAGGCCTTCCAGCGCTAGGTGGGCCTGCCTCCACTCTAGCCGCGGCCCAGCGCTCATCTCTGCTTCCCCTTCAAACGGCCGACCTCCCCTACGCCAGCTGGGCTTGGCCCAATGCGAGCAACCTTGCCCAGATCCAGTTTTGGCCCGTTGAGGTTTTTTTCCACTGGCTACGAATTTAGCATTTTTCCGTAGAATTCCAGAATTCCAAAAAAACCCCTAAGTTTCATGCATTTAATAACTCCACAACCGTGCGTCGGTTTAAAATGTTTTATATATGTAACTTGCTTAGAATTTCATCTAGTTTCATAATATGCTACTTCATCTATGTTAAAAATGTTTAAAATGCTGTTTGAGTTTATTTTGCATAAATGCCATGTTAAAATGATTTAATTCATAACCAATTAACCATAGCTCAGATTTAAATAATCTTTATATGTAAATGGGGTAGAAAAATGCATAGATTAATATGGTGGCAATACTTTGCATGTTTAACAACTCTAAAATTGTGTTTAGGGAAGAACAGTACCAAAACCATAAATTGCTTATGGGGATTTTCCAAAATTGTTGTTTGTTGTTCCGGCCTCATTTAAACTTGTTTAGATGTGTAGTTTACTTTTGCCTCGCCTCTTGCCATGTTTAATAACATTTAATATTGTTGGGTACATAACCAGGAGTGAACTAAATAATCGAATGTGGTGTTTAGTCAATATGCAACTCGTTGCATATTGAGCTCCACTTAATTTGTAGTATTGATTGTTGCACTTTGCCTGCCATGCCTCTTTAAACCGTACATGCATCATACTTGGTTGCGCATCATGCCATGTTTATGTGATGGTTGTTTACTATGTTGCTTGCTTCTTTTCGGGTTGTTTCTCTCGTTAGCTTCGGTTTTGTTCTGGAGTTGTGAGGATTCCTTCGATTACGTCTGCTTGTCTTCTTAATGGACTCGTTCTTCTTCCTTGCGGGATCTTAGGAAAGATGACCATACCTTCGATATCACTTCTATCTTTGCTTGCTAGTTGTTCGCTCTATCGCTATGTCGCGCTACCTACCACTTGTTATATCATGCCTCCCATATTGCCATGTCAAGCCTCTAACCCACCTTCCTAGCAAACCATTGTTTGGCTATGTTACCGCTTTTGCTCAGCCCCTCTTATAGCGTTGTTAGTTGCAGGTGAAACTGAAGTTTGTTCCATGTTGGAACATGGATATGTTGGGATATCACAATATATCTTATGTAATTAATGCATCTATATACTTGGTAAAGGGTGGAAGGCTCGGCCTTATGCCTGGTGTTTTGTTGCACTCTTGTCGCCCTAGTTTCCGTCATACCGATGTTATGTTCCTTGATTTTGCGTTCCTTACGCGGTTGGGTGTTATGGGAACCCCTTGACAGTTCGCTTTGAATAAAACTCCTCCAGCAAGGCCCAACCTTGGTTTTACATTTGCCTAACAACCTATAACTTTCCCTTGGGTTTTCGCAAGCCCAATGGTCATCTTTATTTTAACCCCCCCGGACCAGTGCTTCTCTTAGTGTTGGTCCGAATTGGGCAGCCTGCGGGGCCACCTCAGGGCAACTTGAGGGCTGGTTTTACTCATAGCTTGACCTATCTGGTGTGCCATGATAACGAGATACGTGCAACACCTATCGGGATTGTTGGCACATCGGGCGGCTTAGCTGGTCTTGTTTTACCGTTGTCAAAATGTGTTGTAACCGGGATTCCGAGACTGATCGAGTCTTTCCGGGAGAAGGAGTATCCTTCGTTGATCGTGAGAGCTTGTGATGGGCTAAGTTGGGACACCCCTGCAAGGTTTAAACTTTCGAAAGCCGTGTGCGCGGTTATGTGGCAGATGGGAATTTGTTAATGTCCGGTTGTAGAGAACTTGACACTTGAATTAATTAAAATGCATCAACCGCGTGTGTAGCCGTGATGGTCTCTTTTCGACGGAGTCCGGGAACTGGATACGGTTCTTGTGTTATGGTTGAACATAAGTAGTTTCAGGATCACTTCTAGCTTCTCGACCATTGCGTTGCTTCTCTTCTCGCTATAATTTGCGTATGTTATCCACCATATATGCTTAGTGCTTGCTGCAGCTCCACCTCATTACCTTATCCTACCCATAAGCTTAAATAATCTTGATCTCGCGGGTGTGAGATTGCTGAGTCCTCGTGGCTCACGGATACTTCCAAACAGTTGCAGGTGCCGATGATACCAGTGCAGGTGACGCAACCGAGCTCAAGTGGGAGATCGATGAAGATCTTGATCGTTGTTATGTGTCTTTTCTGGTTGATCAATAGTGGTGCCCAGTTGGGACGATCGGGGATCTAGCATTTGGGGTTGTCTTCTTTTATTTTGGTTCCGTAGTCGGACCTTGATTGTACTCTGGATGATGTATGTTTAACTTGTTATTTGTGTGAAGTGGCAATTATAATCCTACTCTTTATCCCTTTCTTATTCAGTACATGGGATCGTGTGAAGATTACCCCACTTGCAACTAAACCACCATGCGGTTATACCTCTAAGTCGTGCCTCGACACATGGGAGATATAGCCGCATCGTGGGTGTTACAAGTTGGTAGATCGAATCACTAACGTTGTTGAGTCTAGAACAAAAATGTTTTGAGTCTTAGGATTATATATATTAGAGAGTAGGATTCTTTTTACTCCTCAGTCCCTTCATCGCTCTGGTGAGGCCTCCTGACGTAGAAGTTTTGACTTTTCTCTCCTCAAAGTTCATGAAAAAAAATTAGGATCACGAGGGTATCTTGGAATCGTTCCGATATTCTTGTGACTAGAACATTGTTCTTGGTGCCTCCTGACATTTAGGGGTTGTGGCAGTGTCCCAGGGAGTTGAGCTCCGAGGTGTTGTCGTCACAATTTTATCGTTGCAGTTCTGGAATACCTGAGTTTGCCGACATCAAAAATCTCTTTCATGCAGTTGTTGGTGAGATAACCTTGACGCCACCCAGTACTGGGGCGGGAGTACGGGAGTATTTCCATAACTCGTATAACGGATGCTTTTCGAAGGTTGAGGTACATGATTTTCGAAGGTTTCTTGGTTATGTGTTGAAGGAGGGATACTACTGGATGTTGGAATTGTTAGTTTGGGTGAGATATTATGCTTCCCCTGTATCCCCAACACCTGATTGCATAACTAGAAAGTTTCAGGAGTTTATAAGTGGGAATTCAAGTAGCTCCTAGGATATCTTTCCGATAGATGCATGATATGAGATTGGGGTTCGACGTCGAGTGGTCCGCCTATCCACGGTTGGTTTTACAGTGGTCTCGTTGTGTCTTAAAGAGTCCTTGGCTATGCTGACTCGGGGACGCTTTGTATGTCATGTGCATTGCCTTGTACACTATGGTGCTATACGATGGAGCCTGTGTGGTCCCCACCATGAAAACTTCGGACGAAATCTCAATCATATGTTTGTTCCGGCTTATTCTACAAGCCAATCTTTGTTTTGTTTTGAGTTGTGGTATTCGAGTTGCTTCAATGTCAAGTGTTGAATCCATACCTTTTCCCAAATGATGTTCTCATATTTCTATGGGAGTGTTAATCCTTTTCGATCATCGAGATGGTCATGCTAATTCTTTTCAACCGGCGTGTTTCTCTTCAAGTGGGTCCGATCATTTTTCAATATTTGCAAGATCAACTCTAAGTTTTCTCAACGGTATCCATTCCATCTACCCCAAGTTGCCTTTGTTTTTCCCATCCTCCCACCCTTTTTCCTTCAAGGAATCAGATGTCTTAATCAAGTATCCATTTTATTCATGTGAAGTCTCTTCATTCATTTCAATCAATGTTATTACCCGGTGGTTCTCATGAAGATACTAACAGAGCTTCAAGTTTATTATTCTTCATTCTCTTTTCTTCTCCGGTGGATTTAATTCAAGCTTTGTCGATCATATCCTTTCCTTGTTTCTAATGTCTTCTCATGCCGGTGCACCTCATAATCATTCCCTGCTTGCTATTCAATTGTTACGGAGTGCTGAAGATATCTCAGAAGATTCAAGCTCCCATTCCCAATTCGCTCAAGTTCTTTTGAGGATGTTATCTCTTTCAAGCCATTTAATTCAACTGGTGCAATCTATCTTCCAAGCGACCTTTTCAACGGTGTTTTCTTTGAGTGGGCCCTAACCCACAGGTCTTTTCCCAGGATCTTACCCGACTATTCTATTTTTTCAGAGCTATTCTTAAATCTTCTAAAGTTTGATGTAAGAATAAATCATCATCAGTCAAATGTCTTTCTCCAAGATCTTTCAAAATTCTATCATCGTTGGGTCAACCTTTCTAATTTTTCATTCCGGAGTGCCTCAACAATTTGTGGTGGTGTTTCTCATCGTCATTCTCTGCATTTGAAGACTGAAGAAGTGTTTCCTCTAAATCTTGGTCCATTCTCTCAAAGATTCATGGTTCTAGCATTATGCCATCCTCTCATAATTGTTTTCGATTGTGAGAATTCTTTTCACCCATCCAGAGCAATTCAGGAGTCTTTTCAGTTTGATTCTCTGGAGCCCATCATCTCAGAATTATTCATTCTAGCTTTCGGCTCTCGTTCTCCAAATCTTACCGGTGCGTCATTCAAGTATTCTCTAATCAGCTCATGATCTATTCGTTCTCATGTATCTAAATTCCCTCAAGTATCTTCATTCGTTTTCCAATTCTTCCCGGTGAATTGTGCTTTTGCTACTTTCATGTTCAATTCTTACGGTGGTTCATTCAAGAGTTCTCTTCCTTGGTTATCATATCAATTCATTCGTTGTTTCAATCCTACCAGTGGTTCATTGAAGACCTTCCCAAGTTGAGCAATATCTCTATTCAGTCCTTTTTTCAACAAGAATAAGTAGTATGCCAAATCTGTTGCTTGTCATCAATTTAAATTGGTGAAGGATACGCACAATGTAATTCTTATAATTGTTTCATCCAAGTGATCTAGTTTCTTCTTTCCTGAGTTGTTCATCATGTCACATGTCTCGGTTCGAGATGTTTCATCTTTTCTTTCCGGAGTTTCAAGGTTTCCGCTTTATCTCTTCGCAAAGCTCCATCCAATCATTGCAAGGCTTCAATCTTTTATTGTCATCCTTCACTTCTTTTTGATCATTCTTTTATTACCGGAGTTCTTCATGGAGGCTCTACATGGTGGCTCATCAAGGATTCCTTTCAGTCTTCAATTATTCTTCAAGTTTTCTCTCGAAGTTATGATCCGCCAAGCTATACTCTACAATAAACATGGTGCTCAACACATTTTTTGTTTTGAGGAGGTCAAGCATTCTTCATCTTGCATTCCGAAGTGCAACTCTTTCATATCTCATCTTTTGAGGTGGTGTTATGTCATTGTTGATATTTTCCCTTCGTATTTCATGATTCACAAGTTTTCAAGAGTGACATATCTAAATCCATCTTTTTCTCTTCGCTCAAGACATCTTTTCAACCAATCAATCTCTTCATTGGAGTTATCTTGGGTTATATTTCACCTAAAGCTTTCCCTAAGGATTGTTGCTTTTTATGGTGCTCATAAATGACCCAAGTTCTTCATTTGTCCCCCCGATGAAATAAGCTTCTCATCTCCTTGTTGATGTCAATTCAATCTATTGTTTCCGCTAGTGGCAGAATTTCACCTCAAATTTCGAGATGTTTCCCATAAGCCCACAACAATCTTACTCTTTTCGTTGTTGGTTTTCCAATAACTCCGTTCGGCCCTTCTACTAAAGATGCTTTTCGAGCTCATTTGAGGTAGAAGATATTGTTTTCTCCTCCGTTCTTTTGATTCCATTCTTACATTTGTTCCGGAGGCATTGTGATGTTGCTCTCTTCGACCCATCTTCTTCTTTTGCCAAGATCATGTTCAATTCCTTCCATTTACAGTCGAAGTGCTGTCCAAATTATAGCATCCTTATTCCTTCTCTATCTTGGTTTAATCGGAGTGTTGTCGTAATTGATCTTTATCATTCCTTGTACATCTCGTTTCAACTAGAGTGCTTGCATGTACTTCTTGTCAATTGCAACCTTTTCTTATGTCTTTCAACCTACAAGGTTCTCGTAATGTTCCTTGTTCCTCTTTTCCAACGGAGTGTTTTCAACTTTGTACATCTTCGTTGTATTCTTTCTTTCAATTTGTTTAACCTTGCAAGGTTCTTTGGTTTCACTCATTTGTCAAAGAAGCAACTTAGTTTTACCTCTTCTCTTCCTCTTCCGTTTCCCTTCGGTGCCATCCTAGATCTCGGGACGAGATGCTCTTGTAGTGGTGGAGTGTTGTGACGCCCCGAGACCGATGTGCCAGGTGTCTTCCAGTTATTCGCCATCGTTGCCATGTCTTTCGCTTGCGTGTTGCATCTTGTCATGTCATCATGTGCATTACATCATCATGTTTTCAAAACTTGCATCCGTCCGGTTTCCCCCAGTTCTCTCCGTTGCCCGTTCTGAGCCCAGACACACTTGCATGCGCCCGCGGCATGTCCGAAATATTATTTTATAAGTGGCCGGAAAAAGTTCTTAAAATGGGATGAAAGTTGGCATGCGGTGTTTTTATGTTGTCGGTAGACCGCCTGTCAATTTTCATCGCATTCAGAGCTCGTTTGATAGCCCAACCGTTAAACTTATAGCGGCATTATAGCCGGTCAAACGTCGGACGTTTTCGGTCTCCGGAAACTGTTGCCGGGCTGCCTTCTCTTCTCTCCCCTCAGCCCATCGCACTCCCCACAGCCCACCTAGCCCACCTACCTAACCCCCCTTGCGACCGGTATCGTCCGATCGTCATTGGAGGGTCCAGAAAACCCCTAACCCTAGCAAACCTCCTATATAAACACCCCTCCTTACTAATTTGGACAACCCTAGTCTAAACCTACCCCTAAACCTTCCCCTACCTCTGTCTCGCAGCTGCAGCCACCGCCACCCCATCGTTTTCCATGCCGAGCCCCTCCTCATCTGCCACTTGTCGGCGTCCCAGTGGCTGCGCCGCCACCTGATCGCCGTTTCGGCCAACCAGGCGCTGCCACACGCCCCGCTCCCACCATCGCGCGCCCGCCTAGGCCCGAGCGAGGCCCGCCAAGCCCATCGGGGCCCGTCCCCGAGCCCGCATGCCGTCGCCCGTGGCTCTCGCTCCCGGCCGCCGCGCTCCCGCACCCGGTTTCCGCACCACCTCGCCTCCCCGCTCGCCTGTGACCTAGGCCACCGAAGCATGTCAGGACCTCGCCGTAGTCAAACCTCGTGCCGCTGAGGACGACTGCCTCCTCCCAGGTCGCCCGCACCTCGTTCCCCGTGCTCCCTTTTCTTCCCTCTCTTCCCCTCACCCGGTCCGTCTCCCTCTCTCTCTCGCAGGCGCTGCAGGGAGCTCCACCGCCGGCCTCATCTTCGTCGGATCCGGCCTGGCCCCGCTAGATCCAGGGTCCTTGATCCGTTCCCGGCCTCGCCTCGGCTCGCCGGAGTCACAACCGCCACCGGCGTCCCCTTCGTCGTCTGTGCGTGCGTGCAAGCACACGCATAACCACCGTGTTGACCTCGCCAGCAGGCCTTCCAGCGCCAGGTGGGCCGGCCTCCACTCTAGCCGCGGCCAGCGCCCATCTCTGCTTCCCCTTCAACCGGCCGGCCTCCCCCGCGCCAGCTGGGCTTGGCCCAATGTGAGCAACCTTGCCGAGATCCAGTTTCGGCCCGTTGATGTTTTTTTCCACTACCTGCGAATTTAGCATTTTTCCATAGAATTTTGGAATTGCAGAAAACCCCCTAAGTTTCATGCATTTAATAACTCCATAACTCCACAACCGTGCATCGGTGTAAAATGTTTTATATATGTAACTTGCTTAGAATTTTATCTAGTTTCATAATATGCTACATTCATCTATGTTAAAAATGCTTAAAATGCTGCTTGAGTTTATTTTGCATAAATGCCATGTTAAAATGATTTAATTCATAACTAATTAACCGTAGCTTGGGTTTAAATAATCTTTTTATGTAAATGGGGTAGAAAAATGCATAGATTAACATGGTGGCTGTACTTTGCATGTTTAACAACTCTAAAATTGTGTTTAGGGCAGAACAGTACCAAAACCATAAATTGCTTATGGGGACTTTCTGGAATTTTTGTTTGTTGTTCCGGCCTCATTTAAACTTGTCTAGATGTGTAGTTTACTTTTGCCTCACCTCTTGCCATGTTTAATAACATTTAATATTGTTGGGTACATAACCGGGAGTGAACTAAATAATCGAATGTGGTGTTTCGTTAATATGAAACTCGTTGCATATTGAGCTCCACTTAATGTGTAGTATTGATTGTTGCACTTCGCCATGCCATGCCTCTTTAAACCGGACATGCATCATACTTGGTTGCGCATCATGCCATGTTTATGTGATGGTTGTTTACTATTTGCTTGCTTCTTTCCGGGTTGCTTCTCTCGTTAGCTTCGGTTTCGTTCCAGAGTTGTGAGGATTCCTTCGACTACGTCCGCTTGTCTTCTTAATGGAATCGTTCTTCTTCCTTGCGGGATCTCAGGCAAGATGACCATACCTTCGATATCACTTCTATCTTTGCTTGCTAGTTGTTCGCTCTATCACTATGTTGCGCTACCTACCACTTGTTATATCATGCCTCCCATATTGCCATGTCAAGCCTCTAACCCACCTTCCTAGCAAACCGTTGTTTGGCTATGTTACCGCTTTTGCTCAGCCCCTCTTACAGCGTTGTTAGTTGCAGGTGAAGCTGAAGTTTGTTCCATGTTGGAACATGGATATGTTGGGATATCACAATATCTCTTATGTAATTAATGCATCTATACACTTGGTAAATGGTGGAAGGCTCGGCCTTATGCCTGGTGTTTTGTTCCACTCTTGCGGCCCTAGTTTCCATCATACCGATGTTATGTTCCTTGATTTTGTGTTCCTTACACGGTTGGGTGTTATGGGAACCCCTTGACAGTTCGCTTTGAATAAAACTCCTCCAGCAAGGCCCAACCTTGGTTTTACATTTGCCTAACAACCTATAACTTTCCCTTGGGTTTTCGCGAGCCCAAGGGTCATATTTATTTTAACCCCCCCGGACCAGTGCTTCTCTAAGTGTTGGTCTGAACTGGGCAGCCTGCGGGGCCACCTCGGGGCAACTTGAGGGCTGGTTTTACTCATAGCTTGACCTATCCGGTGTGCCCTGAGAACGAGATACGTGCGAATCCTATCGGGATTGTCGGCACATCGGGCGGCTTTGCTGGTCTTGTTTTACCATTGTCAAAATGTCTTGTAACCGGGATTCCAAGACTGATCGAGTCTTTCCGGGAGAAGGAATATCCTTCGTTGACCGTGAGAGCTTATGATGGGTTAAGTTGGGACACCCCTGCAGGGTTTAAACTTTCGAAAGCCGTGCCTGCGGTTATGTGGCAGATGGGAATTTGTTAATGTCCAGTTGTAGAGAACTTGACACTTGACTTAATTAAAATGCATCAACCGCGTGTGTAGCTGTGATGGTCTCTTTTCGGCGGAGTCCGGGAAGTGAACACAATTCTTGTGTTATGGTTGAACATAAGTAGTTTCAGGATCACTTCTTGATCACTTCTAGCTTCTCGACCGCTGTGTTGCTTCTCTTCTCGCTCTTATTTGCGTATGTTAGCCACCATATATGCTTAGTGTTTGCTGCAGCTGTCGGTGTCAAAACCGGCGGATCTCGGGTAGGGGGTCCTGAACTGTGCATCTAAGGTCGATGGCAATAGGAGACAAAGGGACACGATGTTTACCCAGGTTCGGGCCCTCTCTATGGAGGTAATACCCTACGTCCTTCTTGATTGATATTGATGAATATGTGTCGGAGTAAATGACCACGGGTATCCTAGCCGGCTCCCCCTGGCCCTTCTAAAAAAATTACGAGCCGATCCGGCCCTCAAGAATCCAAGACGTGGGGCTGCCTTCCCCTTTCCGGCTGTCTCCCAGGCCGGCTATTGGAAGGCGACCCGACTTTAGCCCTCATGAAGAAAGCCGCGGGAGGGCCGGCTCCGAGAAGCCGGCCGCGAGAAGGCCGACTCCAAGAAGCCGGCTCCCACAAAGCGGTCAAGATCATACCCTCGAAGTCTGCATCCACATAACGGCGATATGACGGGGCGTGGCTACAGTAAAGCCTGCCACCCCCGAATCTCGGAGCACGCCTGGCACAGTGCGCCGTACGGGTGACCATGACCCGTCCGGCGCGGCACTGTTGCCACGTTGACCCTGATGTCATCCATGACGGGCTGCCAGTGTGGCCCACGGGCGGTGGGCCCCTTCAGGCAGAGAGACACCCGAAGGTGGCCAGGCCTCCCTCAGTCGGCCCACGACAGAGCCGGCTCTCCACAGCCGGCTTGCCACCTCCCTCGAAGGAGACGCCCCATTAAGGAGACAAGACGCAGTGAGGCTACAGCGATCACCCGCCGGACGGCGGCAGTGTAGCCACGCCCACCTCGGCGAAGCCCTCGTCACCAGGATTGAGCAATAGTAACCAGCCACCGACAAGGCCCTGGACGGTGGGGCCTGCCTGTCGACCAAGGAGCCGGCAGCCGGCGAGACCCACCAGCCGGCAGGCCCCAGCAGCCGGCACAGAAGCCGGCGAGTGTAGACACAGACGGTTGGGCCCCACGCCCAGCCGGATTACCATTGTACCCCCGGGGGGTAGGCCTATATAATCCCCCCGGGACACCCATGCAAAGGGTTGATCCAAGCTAGTTCTAGACACCACATAGAGAGGGAGGAGGGCTAGCCATGCTCTACTTCTTCTCCTCACAAAACAACTCAAGGAGCATCGTGTAGCTACTTGTTCATCTAGCGATCATGCGGAGACCCCGCAGAGCAGCAGTAGGGGTGTTATCTCCACGGAGAGCCCCGAAGCTGGGTAAGATTCGCCGGCGTGCATGTCTTCGCCTCATCCCGCTTCCAGGCACCGGCGACGTCTTACTGGCTCCCACAATGATAAGCCACCCGTTGGCATATGTCGCACCTACCACCCGACATTTGGCGCCCACCTTGGGGCCAGGTGCACCGTCGTCCGGAGACCTGTTCTGGACGGGAACCCTCTTCCTCCCCAGCGAGCGTAGCCAGCCCATCACGCTCGATGGCGCTTGCCACGACGCGCTGCAAGGTGTCACCAACGTCTGCGCAGCGAGCGGCCTCGCTGATCTCCTTGACAAGACCCTCATCTCCGACGAGCTCGCCTCCGACGCGGGCACCGACCACCTTGTCAACCTCCTCGGCCAGCTCCACGTCTCCGGCGAGCCTGCTGTGGACTTGGAGTCGGTCGGCTCCACCGATCCGATGCCTGTCGACTCCGACATGACCTCACTCGACACTTTCCCCACCGACGTCACGATCTACAATGACCCGCTTCCCCATGCCGATGGCTGCGACGCGATCACCACCGAGGTGATGGTCATCGGCCACGGCGACGCTTCCGACGAGAGCGCCCACGACGCCCCGCATGCGGCGGTCCACGACTTGACCATTCCCCTCCCGGCCGATGCTGATGCCGAAGCACTGGAGGCTCGCCGCCTCGCCCTCCTCGCGGAGGGCCGGAAGCTGGCTTTCATGAGACGCCTCACTGAGGCCCACCGGCGCGAAGCCGACCGCGCCGCCTTTGGCATGCCGCCCCACGCGGGCCCAGCCGGACCGGCGTTGTCAGGCAGCGCAGCGCTGCCATCGCCGACACGCTAGGAGTCGACTGCCCAGTCTACGCCACTCCACTCGAGAACCTGCGTGCCGCCCAGGCGGCCGTAGACGAGCTAGACGGATTGGGGGCCGAAGAACTCCCCCACATGACCAGACGCATCCATCAGCTAATCGATGCAGCCGCACAGCGGCACGAAGCCGACGCCCGTGCGGAAAGCCCTCCCCCGCGCCGAGATCACGGCGCGACGTCTCGGACACCGACTGCGGGTAAAACCCGCGCGCGGCGCGAGAAAGAGCCGGCTGCCAGCCGAAGCCGAACCCGAATCTCCATCGAGCGAGACGCAGAAGGCCACCCCCGGGCCGTGGAGTGGCGGGGCAACCCGCCTCTGCCTCGGCCCCGTGGGGAGAGATATCCCACCCCGCCGCCCGTTGCGCATCCGACTCTTAGCGGCCGACTAGGTCGCCGCGAAGGAGTCGGCGAGAACGACGCCCGCCATCGGATCGACCGCCTAGCGCGATCCTTGGCGCTGGAAGAGGAAGATGATGTCGGCCCGCCTCGCTTCGGCCCCCGCATCCGTGACGAGCCTTTTCCCAAAGGGTTCTCGCTCCCAAGAGACACGCCCAAGTACAACGGCTCCGTGAAGCCGGAAGATTGGTTGATCGACTACTCCACGGCGGTTAGCATAGCAAACGGCAACAGGCGCGTTGCCGTGAAGTACGTGCCCCTCATGCTGCAAGGCACGGCGCGGACCTGGCTCAACAGCCTCAAGCCGTACAGCATCAACAGCTGGCTAGACTTCACAGAAGCCTTCGTCCGCAACTTCACCAACACCTACAAGCGGGCTCCCAAGCCCAGGCAGCTCTCCTTGTGTGTACAAGGCCCCGCTGAGTCCACTCGCGACTACCTCACGCGTTGGGCCGAGATCCGCAACTCTTGCGAAGGGGTGCACGAGGTGCAAGCCATAGAATACTTCACTGCCGGGTGCCGAGAAGGCACCCTCCTCAAGCACAAGCTTCTCTGCGATGAGCCGACTACCCTCGACGAGCTTCTGGACATAGCGGACAAGTACGCCACCGCCAACTCCTCAATGAAGACCGAGCTCCGGGTAGACGCGTCCGTGAAAGTACTCAACCCGGCGCCCAAGATGCCGGCTAGGGATTCCGGCCGACGCCCACACCAGAACGACCACAAGCGCAAAGGCCCCGTGCCGCCCTCCACCAGTCGGCAGGTGGCCACAGTCGAAGACGAGCAGCCCGAAGGGCGGCCCGCACCCAAGAAGCAGAGGGGCGGCAAGCCGGCTTGGCAGCCGGCCTCCTCCTACGAGCAAACTCTCGACGCCCCATGCAAGTTCCACAGCGTCGCGAAGCCGTCCAACCACACAACCCATAAGTGCCACTGGCTCACCCGAATCTCCAAAGGCGAAGGGCTCGCGCCGCTGCCGCCTGCCGGTCCGCCGCCTCCGGCTCCACAGCCGCCGACCGCTCGGCCTGTAGTTGGAGCCGTGCACGATGAGTTCCCCGACAAGCATGCCTCCTATGTCGTCTTTACAAGCCAGCCCGAAGACTGGCGCGGCAGACGCCGAGAGCACCAGGAGGTCAGCATGGTCGCTGCCAACCCTGCCGAGCACATGCACTGGTCAGAAAAACCTATCAGCTGGAGCCGGGCCGACCACCCAGAGGTGATTCCATCTCCCGGCTCTTATGCGTTGGTTCTGGATGCCACCCTTGCAATGGACAGACGCGCCGCCCGTTTCTCCCGCGTGCTGATAGACGGCGGGAGCAGCATCAACATCCTATACCGTGACACCCTGGAGAAGCTGAACGTCAAGACGAAGCAACTCATGCCTACTCGGACTGTGTTCCATGGCATCGTACCCGGCCTGTCCTGCGCCCCCATTGGCAAGATCAAGATTGATGTACTCTTTGGGGACAAGGAGCATTTCCGCCGGGAGGCGATCTGGTTTGAAGTGGTGGACCCGGAGAGCCCCTACCATGCATTGCTTGGCCGACCTGCCTTGGCCAGGTTCATGGCTGTTCCCCACTATGCTTACCTCAAGATGAAGATGCCGAGCACCAAAGGCATCATCACCATAGCCGGCGATTACAAGAAATCTTCCGAGTGCGCAGCAGCCAGCGGTCGGCTGGCCGAGTCCCTTGTGATTGCCGAAGAAAAGAAGATGTTGGACCGAGTCGTGGCCATGGCTGGCAAACAGTCGGCCTTGTCCCCCGATCCCAAGGAGTATGATGCCCAAGGATCTTTCCAGCCGGCCAAGGAGACGAAGAAGATACCTCTTGAACTCGAGCACCCAGAGAGGTTTGCCGTCATCGGGGCAAACCTAAACAGCAAATAGGAAAGCGAGCTCGCCGATTTCCTCCGTGAGAATCGGGACATCTTTGCATGTTCCCCCAAGGACATGCCGGGTGTTCCGAAGGAATTCGCCGAGCACAAGCTACACGTCCGAGAAGACGCAAAACCAGTCAAACAACCCCTCCGCCGACTGTCGGAGGAGAAAAGGAGGATTGTAGGAGAAGAGATAGCCCGGCTTCTAGCAGCCGGCTTCATTATGGAAGTTTTTTTCCAGAATGGCTTGGCAACCCGGTCCTCGTGCTAAAGAAGAACAACAAGTGGCGCATGTGCATAGACTACACGAGCCTCAACAAGGCCTGCCCCAAAGATCCCTTTGCCCTGCCAAGGATTGATCAAGTGATAGACTCCATGGCCGGATGCGAGCTGTTGAGTTTCTTGGATGCGTACTCAGGATACCACCAGATAAAGTTAGATCTGGCAGATCGCCTGAAGACCGCATTCATCACGCCATTCGGAGCCTTCTGCTACCTGACTATGACATTCGGCTTGAGAAATGCCGGTGCCACTTTTCAGCGTTGCATGCAGAAGTGCCTCCTCAAGCAGCTCGGCAGAAATGCCCACGTCTACGTAGACGACATTGTGGTGAAGATGGAGAAGCGCGGCACCTTGCTGGAAGACCTCAAGGAAACATTTGAGAACCTATGCCGGTTCCAAATCAAGCTCAACCCCGAGAAATGCATGTTCGGAGTGCCAGCCGGCCAACTCCTAGGCTTCCTGGTTTCCGAACGCGGCATCGAATGCAACCCAGTAAAGATCAAGGCCATTGAGAGAATGGCGATTCCCACCAAACTTCGAGACGTCCAGAAGTTCATCGGATGCTTGGCCTCCCTGAACCGCTTCATCAGCCGGCTCGGAGAGAAA
Source organism: Triticum dicoccoides (assembly GCF_002162155.2). Taxonomy (NCBI): domain Eukaryota; kingdom Viridiplantae; phylum Streptophyta; class Magnoliopsida; order Poales; family Poaceae; genus Triticum; species Triticum dicoccoides. Next base: position 105,279,936 of record NC_041386.1, read on the forward strand.
GCTCCCCCCCTCTACCGCCTCATGAAGAAGACCACTCACTTCGAGTGGAATGACCAAGCCGACCAAGCTTTTCACGAGCTGAAGAAGATGCTGGCCACGCCGCCTGTCCTGGCGGCGCCGACTGAGAAAGAGCCCATGCTCCTCTACATTGCCGCAACCAGCCGGGTGGTCAGCACCGTCATCATAGTCCAACGCCCAGAAGAGGGCCGAGCCCAGCCGGTCCAGAGGCCGGTGTACTATTTGAGCGAGGTGCTGTCTACCTCGAAGCAGAACTACCCGCACTACCAGAAGATGTGCTACGGCGTGTACTTCGCCGCCAAGAAGCTGAAGCCCTACTTCCAAGAGCATCCCATCACGGTCGTATGCACCGTCCCGCTGGCCGAGATCATAGGCAGACGGGATGCATCCGGCCAGGTGGCGAAATGGGCCATCGAGCCGGCCCCTTACACGATCTTCTACCAGCCTCGCACCGCCATCAAGTCCCAAGCATTGGCCGACTTCCTCGTCGACTGGGCCGAGACCTAGTACCTGCCGCCAGCTCTCGACTCCACTCATTGGCGCATGCACTTCGATGGGTCCAAGATGCGCACCGGCTTGGGAGCCGGTGTCATCCTCACCTCTCCCAAAGGCGACAAGCTCAGATACACGCTGCAAATTCACTTTGCCGCCTCCAACAACGTGGCCGAGTACGAGGCGCTCATACACGGTCTCCGGCTTGCCAAAGAGCTCGGCATTCGCGGGATCCTATGTTATGGCGACTCGGACTTGGTGGTCCAACAATCATCCGGTGACTGGGATGCCAAGGACGCAAATATGGCAAGCTACCGCTTCCTCGTTCAGCAGATCAGTGGGTATTTTCAAGGATGCGAGTTCCTCCACGTACCGTGAGCCGACAACGAGCCAGCTGATGCCCTGGCTCGAATAGGCTCCACTCGGCAAGAAATACCAACCGGTGTCTCTCTACAATGCCTCCTCGAGCCGTCTATCAAGCCGTCTCCAGAATCCGATTCCATCTTCGTGTCGCCTGACCCCGATACAGCCGGGATCGGCTCGAAGAACCAAGAGGGTGACCCGGGGACTTCGATAGTCGGCCAAGGGACATCAGCAGGCGGCTCGGGGACTTCCATAGTTACGCCCGACCCGGGGACTGCCACACCCGGCTCGAGGACTGCGGTAGTCGGCCTGGAGACCGCACCAACACAACAGGCGGCGGCCGACTCCAGCAATTCACCACCCAGCCCGCCCGCCCTGGTTGCAGTAGCCGTGTTGGCAATAGAAGAAGTCGCAACTCCATCATGGGCTCAGTCCATCCTCAACTTCCTAATAAACCAAGATCTGCCGGCTGACGAAACAGAGGCAAGACAAGTCCAACACCGAGCCGGAGCATACACTATCGTCAACAGAGAGCTCGTCAAGCGCAGTGTCACTGGAGTCCTCCAGCGATGCGTCGAGCAAGAGAAGGGCATTGCAATCGTCAGAGACATCCACCAAGGAGAATACGGCCACCATGCGGCCTCAAGATCACTCGTCGCCAAAGCTTTCCGCCATGGTTTCTTTTGGCCGACTGCTTTGGATGACGCCAAGGAGTTAGTTAAACATTGCAAAGGGTGCCAACTCTTCAGCTCCAAGCAACACATGCCGGCTTCAGCACTCAAGACCATTCCCCTCACTTGGCCCTTCGCCATTTGGGGACTGGACATGGTGGGCCCATTCAAGATGGCGCGCGGCGGCATGACACATCTGCTTGTCGCTGTAGACAAATTCACCAAATGGATTGAGGCAAAGCCGATGAAGAAGCTGAATGGGCCGACTGCCGTGACATTTATCGCAGAAATAACAACTCGGTACGGCGTGCCACACAACATCATCACTGACATGGCACGAATTTCGCCAAGGGAGCCTTGGCACGTTTCTGCGCGACGCGAGGCATCCGGTTGGACTTGGCGTCCGTTGCCCACCCGCAGTCAAACGGCCAGGTCGAGCGAGCCAACGGCCTCATCCTTTTCGGCATCAAACCCCGACTGGTCGTACCACTGGAGCGTTCGGCCGGCTGTTGGCTCGATGAGCTGCCGGCCATCCTCTGGAGTCTGCGCACTACCCCAAACAAGTCAACCGACTTCACTCCTTTCTTCCTCGTGTATGGTGCCGAGGCGGTCATCCCAACTGACATCAAGTTCGACTCGCCTCGGGTAACCATGTACACGGAGGCGGAGGCCAAGGAAGCACGAGAAGACGGCGTCGACCTGCTGGAAGAAGGCCGGCTGTTAGCCCTCAGCTGGTCCGCCATCTATCAGAAGGGCCTGCGCCGCTACCACAGCCGGAATGTCAAGCCAAGATCCTTCCAAGAGGGCGATCTTGTGCTCCGGCTGATCCAGCGAACAGCCGGCCAGCACAAGCTCTCGGCCCCTTGGGAGGCCCCCTTTGTCATCAGCAGAGCTTTAGGCAATGACTCCTACTACCTGATCGACGCGCAGAAGCCAAAGGCACAAAAGAAAGACGACTCCGGCAAGGAGTCGGAACGACCATGGAACGCCAACCTCCTCCGAAGATTTTACAGTTGAAATGCAGTATGTATCACGCTAACTTTTGTACTAAGTACGAGACAATAGGCCCCCCGAGGAGAGCTCGAGGACTGCCATCTTTTATCTATGAATGAAGAATATCATGCTTATGACCTTATCATCACATTTACTTTGTTCGCCCGGCACCGGGTTCGACTAGTCGGCCCGGGGACTGGCCGCCTAGAGTTATATTAAAAGTCCTACCCGCGGCCAGACAAGTAGTGTGCCGGCACCCAAGCCTTCTCTTGCCAAAAGTCGCAGTTCGAAGAACTGGCTGTCCGGCTGGAAAGAGTTAATGGCAGGAAAGGACGCCCACACGAAAAACGACTAGGGACTAACGGACTAATATAACAAAAGCCGGTTTTTCTCCCACCACCGACCGACTACCAGAGTAGCCGGCCGGCCGGCTTCCATTCACCTCCCTTCAATCTAAGAAAGCTCGAGTACTTGCCCTCCCAAAAGGGGAAGGCGGCAAAGGAAACAGCCTGAGGATAAAAAGCATACACGAATGGAAACCAAACACGCACACAATCATATTTACACAAAAGACCTTCAAAAGGCCAGCATTCAACATAGTTCGAATACACCCCGAGTGGGTGGAACTGCGCAAGTTTAATAAAAATTGTTCAAAGGATAACAAGCAGGAAAAACAAGGACGACAGATTAAGCCAGGGGAGCGACTGGCGAATCGGGCAGGTCTGTGGAGACGGCAGTGCCGGCTGGAGGAGTGGCCGACTGACGAACCTCGGCATGATCACCGCCTCCCGCAGAGGGCGCGCTAGCATGCACCTCATTGCTGGAAGCACGGTCAGGCTGAGGATGGCTGGCCGCTTCACCAGCCGGCTCAACGTCTTCGCCTTCCTCTCCTTCGTCGTCTTTGCCTTCATCGCTGGAGGCGATCTCCTCTGCCGAGTCCTCACCCGCTGCCGGGTTCAACCCGAACCACTCCTCCGGCTGGGCAACGCCGTCGTCATTAATTTCAGGAGCGAAGACGCTGATGTCAGTGCACTTGGCGATCGTCGAAGCGCGCTGAGTGATAGCCGGCCGCACCTCCTCCATCTCCTCGTCGGCCTCCAGCCGCTAGGTGCGCAGCTGGTCCAGGTTCAGCCCTGGATACCAGGCCCGGACAAACTCCAGCGCCCGCCCAGCTCCAAGCCGGGCTGCCGATGCCTTCCAGGCCTTGAAGCGGCCAACTGCAACCTCCTGCCAGTCGGCAGTCCGACTTGGGGTGCGGGGAATCGTCTCACCTGGCCAGAGGGTGGCCAACACCTGCGCCCCGGCGCGTTGGAGGCGGTGGAGCATACGGTGAGCCGGCTGCAGCCGGGCTTGGACCGCCAAGAGTTGCTCCTCAAGCGTCCGGCTCGCGTCCGACGCGATTTCAGCCCCCGCCTACCGGCGTGCCTCACGATGGGCCTCGATGGTTTGGGTGGCGAAGATGGAGTAGCCGGGAAAGTAGTCTGCACAGAGGACAAAAAGCAGTGCAAGTCAGAACACAAATCAGGGATCAAGGGGCAAGCAAGGAGTGAAGAAGGCGGCTTACCATCGATCAGATCCTCGATACGACCGAAGACCTCGCTCAGCGTCTGCTTCGCCTCAGCCCATACCGCCGCTTCGGTCTCGAACTCGGCCTTCAGGGCATCCTCGCTGTCCTGCGCCTTCTTCAGGGCCGCCTTGTGGCTCTCCTCCTGGTCGGCCAACTTCTTGGCTAGGCGGTCATGCTCCAGGACCAAGGCATTGTACTCGGCTTCCTTAGCGCGAAGGGCGGCCTGGGCTCCGCTGAGCTGCCCCCTCAAGTTGGCATTGGCTCCTGCAAGCATGAAGACAAAGGAAAAATCAATAAGGAAGAAGTCGTCGAGAAAGATCCGACCCGGCTGCTCAGCAGTCGGCCTGAATCTCGGGAACTACACCCAGTGGGTGCGCTGACGCGCCCCCACAGGAGATGAACGAAACCAAGCACGCACTCCGGCTGCTGGTCAGGTCTTCGGTTCTCCGGCCCAGCTCCTGAGCCTGGGAGTTGAAGGCAGCAGCGCAGAGGTTATGATACTCCTGGAAGATCAGACAGGAGGCGAGAATAAGACAGTTGTCAGGACCTAGGAAGTTCCAAGCCGCCTGCGCAGCAGCCGACTCAGAACTCGGGGACTACACCCAGTGGGTGCGCTGACACGCCCCCACGAGAGAAATCAAAAAGAGCAAAACAACCAAGGCCAGAAGACTCACCCGGATGACGGCCCGCGTCGCGAGGAACTCTTGGGTGTATCGCTGCAGCGAGGCGGCCTGGGCTTGAAGCCAGTTCCGGACCTCCTGGGCCGCCGCGTTCAGCTCGCCCGTCCCCCCGCTGGGAGTCCACTCGGACGTGATGGCGCTGGCCGCCTCCAGGGCCTCCGCCGTCTGGCTGGCGCCCGCAGCTCGGTGCGGCTCCGGTGCGGAGGTGCCTCCCCCTGCGCGCCGGCGCAATGCCGGCTGCACCTCGAGGCCGGCCCCTGCCTCCGGCTCGCCCCCGGCCGGCTGCTCTGGCGCCGCGGCTGATTGGCCGCTTTGGCCCGCTCTAGTCGGCGCCGCCTGCGGCGTCCCCTCCACGAAGATCACGTGGTCCTCCCTCCTCTCCATCACTGGCGGGTCTTGGTCGACCTCCTCCGACGGGGGCACGGGGATGTCGGGAGCCACGGCGCGGAGGGGAACGACGAGCAGCGGAGGCTGGTTGTGCGAGGCCTCCGCCTCCGTCTCCGCGGCTGCCTCCTCCGCCCGGGCCTTGGCCGCCGCGTCGGCCTGCTCCTTCGCCGCCTGGGCGGTCCTTCGCTCTGCCGCCTCCGGTCCTCCCGCGCCTCCCGTGTGTTCCGCTCGGTGGCCTCCCTAAGGTCGGCGCAGGGATCCACGCGGCGGGAGCCTAAAGACCCTCCAGTCGGCCCGACTACGGAGCCGCCAGGCCCCGCTCAAGGGAAAGCGGTGCCCTGTCCGGTGAGCAAAGAAAGGTTTAGAAGAGCTTCAATCAAAAAGAACAACAAAAAATATATATACACAACACGTTCGACGACTTACGCCGAGATCGCCTGCGGCTGTTTCACCGCCTTGCGGAAGTGGGCCGCCTTCACGGCCGCCTCATCCCGTTTGGTCGCCGCCGTAGAAGCCTTGGATTTCTTTGGCCGGCTGCCGAAGAAGGTCGACGCGGCCCGACGCTTCTACACGCCCCATGGGCAGCCGGCGCGGCAGACGGGCCCGTGCCTTGATGATCAAGCGCCGGCTGGCGGTGCGGGGCGGCTTCAACCTCGTTGTCGTCCGGCCAGTCCTCGAAGCCGGCCCCGAGCCCCGCGCCTCCGGCCTCGTCGCCTTCCCCCACGATGGCGTCTTCCATGGCGGCCGCTCTCAGGTCCGGATCATCGGCGTCGTCCACCGTGCGGTCGGGGAGGAGTTGACGCTCTACCCCTGCGGCCCCGGCTGTCGGCGGAAGAAGAGTGTTCTGCTAAAGGCAAACCAACTGATCAAAGGTCGGCTATCATGAGGCCGGCTACAAAAAGGAAGAAAAGAAGAAAAATTTACGGCAGGCGGAGGGTTGGCACGAGAATACGGCTCCTTGCCGTATCGCCAGTCCTCGGCGAGCTTGCAGTTGGAGATGTAGTTCACCATGTAAGACACCTCTGCATGAGGCATCTCCCTGGTGCTCAGCCGGCATGGGTCGAAGCGGCCGCTCATCTGGCAAATCATGTGAGGCCGGCCTTGGAGCGGGAGTACCCAGCGCTCCACGAAAGCGGCCACCAAGTCGGCTCCAGTCAGGCCCTCCGACTGGATCATCACCCGGAGCCGGGAGATGGCTGCATTCCCGGCCTAAGACAGCGACCTGGCCCGGTAGCTCCATGAAGGTTGCCTCCCAGCCGGTGGGCCGGCTACGTAAGCCGGCAGGTTGACGTAGTCGCCTTGCGGGGTGACGTTCCTCACGTAAAAGTAGGACTTCTGCCAGAGCTTCACCGACTGGATCAGCGGGATGGGCGGGAACGAATTGTTCTCGCTCGCCCGCCTCATGGCAATGAAGGATACGCAGGGGGCGGCACGCCCGCGACGACGGTGCCGAGCTTGCTTTGGAAGAATTCCCCCCAGAGCTCGAGCGTGGGGAGAACCCCAAGAAAGCCCTCGCACAGGGTGACGAAAGCCGACAGCAGCATCACCGTGTTGGGCATGAGGTGATGCGGCTGGAGGTGGTAGAATTCAAGGAAGGCTCGAAGGAATCCGCTCGCCGGGAGGCCGAAGCCGCGCAGGCAGTGCGAGCGGAAGATCACCCGCTCGCCCTCCTCCGGTGCCAGCGAAATCTCCCTCGCCGGCGCTTGACGAACCCGCACGAAGTTCTCGCCCGGCAGGGGCCACGTCCGGTGGAGGAACTCGACGTGGTCCTCGTGGACGTTGGAGCCATCCCACGAGCTTGACAGCGCCATGGGAGCGACGCGGCGAGGAGCAAGACGATGCGACGGCGGAGACGTGCACGACCCCGCTACGGCGGGACCGAGAGAGCCGAGAGGTCCGACGGCGGAACGGCGCGGCAATGGGTTGTTGCGGCGGTGGAAGGAAGAAGAAGGAAGGCGAGAAGGGGCAGAGCGAGGGAGAGCGTGCGAGCCTCTGCCGCTCCCCCTCCCCCCCTACTTATAGACCCGCGCGGCGGAGCCGAGGAGGCGTGGCATGGGAGAACGTGGGGATCAACTGCGCCCACTCCCCCACGTCCCGCGATTACTGCGCCCTGATGGCATAATAAAACCACCGCGGGAAGGCGAGCGGTCCGTGTGGGCCACAGAAGATCCGCGCTCGGGACGAGGCTTGGGAGTGGCGGGCCCAGGCCTGCGGCGGCGTCCTGTCGCGCGTGTGCGTTGGCAGGATTTCCTTGCCACGTGGCCCGCATGAAGGCACGCGGTCCGCTCGCAGGCCGACCCACATTCCCGCCTACGAGGAACGGGGCTTTCCGAAGGCGGCGCGCACAAGCAAAGCCGTCCCCTCAGGATAGGAAGCTGACCAAGCTTCTCGTCCCTTTGTCAGCCTCGAAGCTCGATTAGCTTCGGGGACTACTGTCGGAGTAAATGACCACGGGTAGCCTAGCCGGCTACCCCTGGCCCTTCTAAAAATATTATGAGCCGATCCGGCCCTCAAGAATCCAAGACGTGGGGCCGCCTTCCCCTTGCCGACTGTCTCCCAGGCCGGCTATCGGAAGGCGACCCGACTTTAGCCCTCATGAAGAAAGCCGCGGGAGGGCCGGCTCCGAGAAGCCGGCCGCGAGAAGGCCGACTCCAAGAAGCCGGCTCCCACAAAGCGGTCAAGATCGTACCCTCGAAGTCTGCATCCACATAACGGCGATATGACGGGGCGTGGCTACAATAAAGCCTGCCACCCCCGAATCCCGGAGCACGCCTGGCATAGTGCGCCGTACGGGTGACCATGAACCGTCCGGCGCGGCACTGTTGCCACGTTGACCCTGATGTCATCCATGATGGGCTGCCATGTGGCCCACGGGCGGTGGGCCCCTTCAGGCAGAGAGACACCCGAAGGCGGTCAGGCCTGCCCCAGTCAGCTCACGACAGAGCCGGCTCTCCACAGCCGGCTTGCCACCTCCCTCGAAGGAGACGCCCCATTAAGGAGACAAGACGCGGTGAGGCTACATCGATCACCCGCCGGACGGCGGCACTGTAGCCACGCCCACCTCGGCGAAGCCCTCGTCACCAGGATTGAGCAACAGTAACCAGCCACCGACAAGGCCCTGGACGGTGGGGCCTTCCTGTCGACCAAGCAGCCAGCGCAGAAGCCGACGAGTGTAGACACAGACGGTTGGGCCCCACACCCAGCCGGATTACCATTGTACCCCTAGGGGGTAGGCCTATATAAACCCCCCGGGACACCCATGCAAAGGGTTGATCCAAGCTAGTTCTAGACACCACATAGAGAGATGAGGAGGGCTAGCCGTGCTCTACTTCTTCTCCTCACAAAACAGCTCAAGGAGCATCGTGTAGCTACTTGTTCATCTAGCGATCATGCGGAGACCCCGCAGAGCAGCAGTAGGGGTGTTATCTCCACGGAGAGCCCCGAAGCTGGGTAAGATTCGCCGGCATGCATGTCTTCGCCTCATCCTGCTTCCAGGCACCGGCGATGTCTTACTGGCTCCCACAATGATAAGCCACCCGTTGGCATATGTCGCACCTACCACCCGACAATATGAGTGTTACAAGAGTTGATCTACCTCGAGATCGTAATGACTAAACCCTAGAGGTCTAGCTTGTATGGCTATGATAATGAGTGTCCTATCCGGACTAAGTCCTCCGGTTTATATAGACACCGGGAGGATCTAGGGTTACACAAGGTCGGTCACAAATAAGGGAATCTACATATCCGGTCATCAAGCTTGCCTTCCACTCCAAGGAGAGTCCCATCCGGACTCGGGTGCAGTCTTCGGTCTTCGTATCTTCACATCCCATCAGTCTGGCCCATGGCTAACAGGCCGGACGTCCGAGGACCCCTTAATCTAGGACTCCCTCAGTAGCCCCTGAACCTGGCTTCAATGACAAGGTATCCGACGCGTAGTGCTGTCTTCGGCATTGCAAGACGGGTTCCTCCTTCCGAACTCTAGAATAGTCTTCGGACGAATTGATTGTGTCCGGACCAGTAACACACACCACACACAACCGTAGAGAGAGTATAATACTACACGAGTCCAATCCGCTGACAACTTTTACAACATGACATCACGTCCATCCGGTCATAATTTCGAACCATTTTTTGCCTGCCGCTACATGTTTCGAGACGCGGTTGCCATTGGCACGTCTTGTCGAAGCAGAGATCGTGTCCCCTTATTACGGGATTTGTCGTGGGTTTGTCACGACAGATGTCCTTGTGAAAGGACTTAGTCGTGGATCCATCGCTACGGGTTAGCTTAAAGGGGTTAAACTGGACAAGGGGACACGGGGAATTTTATACTAGTTCAGACCCTTCAAGGAAGGTAAAAGCCTACGTCTAGTTGTGATTGGTATTGCTAGGGTTTCGAAGGCCAGGGAGCGAATCCGCTTTGTCTGGCTCTCGAGTTGTTGTTCGTCCCTAAACCACTGCCGGGTCGTCCCTTTATATACATAGGTTGACGCCCGCTGGGTTACAGAGTCCCGAAGTCGGATCATAAACGTGTCCGGTTCGGTCTCTATCCTTCCTATCATACAATACAAGTTACATGACCAGGTCGGTTTGTATCTATATGCTTTAACCCGCCTTTGGGCCTTGGGCCTCCGTAAAGCGCCATCATCCTTGCATCTTCATGGGCTTCTAATCTTCAAGGAGTTAACCCGGCTACTCCAGGACGGTTTACATCTAGTAGTAATATCCCCAACATTAGGCCCCAGATTGGTTTGAACTTGTTCATGTCAATCTTCAACACTTAGAAAAATTCCTCCCTCATATCTTCACCTTGATCTTGTAAACCGCCATGATGTCATACTTCACTATTATGACAAACCGCCCTGACGTCATCTATCCGTTGATGCTGAAGATTACCTTCATTTAATGTGTATTCAGTCACTGAGGCAACACCTTTATTAATTTATCCATTTTTGAGCTCCTCGATTCCCGCACTTGTCGTTTTATCACTTTGCCTTATAAATAGGGGTAGAGAACCCCTTTCTTTCTTTCCGCTACCCCTTCATCCCTTCTTCTTCCTCGTGACGTTTCTGCACCTGAGCGCCGCCGCCATCATCGAGGCTCGCCTCTGCTTCACTGTCGGCCGCTGCATCGACCTGCTCGTACCAGACTTCCGCAGCACACCTCCGCTACTTCCGCGGCCGCAGTAAGTCCTTTCCCCCTTCCTTTCCAGATCCATTAGGGTTTCCTTGCTCTTCGCGGTTCTTGAAGTTCATCGAAGCTTTCGGTGCTGTTCTTCCTTGGCCTGTAGATGAACACTTCGCACTTGATGTATCCCTTGCCGTAGCTAATCTTTTGTTACTACCGCAAACCCTTATGCACAAAAACTGATCTAGTCCTTCATAAGTTGTTTCAGGTCTCACCCTTTTAGGTCAAATTATTTTTTCTTTTCTGTCTTACCTTAGATCCGAAATTTTCATATATCTCTGTGAAATTTGTTTCTCCTCATGCCAACATAAGCGGTTTAACTTTGTATAAGCAATCTATACCATTAGCCCTCTGATAAACCGGAGGAGCCTTTTACCTTCATAGTTATACTCCGGTTTAACAGTATCTGAGTACCCCTGTCCTGGTATTACCTTTTATCCCTTATTGCATTGGTCTCCGGTTTATGCCCTTTCGCATATTAGTATGTTTCTTACTCCATTGTATCTTGCATATCATCATGAGTGATTTATAAACCAGCCTTTCGTTTTCAGCTTGTTTGTTTTGCAATGGCCAAACAATTCACTGCTTGCAACTGGGCTCGTTCCCGGGTCACCGAGACTCAGTTGAATGAGATGGTCAGCATCGACTCCTTGCCTAAGAAAACTGAAATTAAATGGCGAGTTCCAGGAACAGAAAATCCTCCGACCCCAAGGGAGGGTGAGGTGGTGGTTTTTCTTGATCACATAAGCCGTGGCTTCAAACCGCCAGGGTCAAAGTTTTACCGGGATGTGCTTGCCAATTTCCAACTCCATCCCCAAGACATTGGGCCCAATTCAGTATCCAATCTATGTAACTTCCAGGTCTTCTGTGAAGTGTACTTACAGGAAGAACCAACTGCAGAGCTGTTCTGGGACTTCTTTCACTTAAACCGGCGCACAGAATTTGTAAATGGCCCCAATACTGAACTCGGTGGTGTCTCAATTCAAAAGCAGAAAGAAGTTGAATTTCCTCATGCCAAACTGCATAGCCACCCAAAGGAATGGAACCAGACTTGGTTTTATTGCAGAGACACTTCGCCTGAAGATGAAAATCCCCTCCCAGGCTTTCGTGATCACCGGCTTTCCAACACCCATCCGATGCCGCAACGCTTAAGCTCCGCAGAAAGGGCGAAATATGCCCCTCAACTCGCCAAACTCCAGGCCTTTATGGCCAACGGTTTAACAGCTGTGGATTTCGTGCGCTGTTGGATATCTTGGAGCATCTTGCCTCTAAGTCGGCGTCCCGGTTTAATGTGTGAGTATACCGGTGAGGTCGATGACCCTCAACGCCATTGCAACCTTCAACTATCCGAGGAAGAAGTCACTGAAGGCGTAAAGAAAATTTTGAATGAATCGGAACTGGTCTGTAGTCAAACCGGTTTGAATCCCTTCTATACCAAGAACAAACCGCCTGCTGTAAGCATTATACTTCCTTTTCATCTTTAATATTTTTACCTTGTGCAACCTATAATCCTTCTTCTGTGTATGTATGTATAGGGTGATGACCCCTTTTGGAAACAGAAAACCGTAGAAAAAGCGGCAAAGCCGACAGGGGATAAAGCGGCCAAACCTTCTCGCCCTAAAACCAAAGCCGTCAAATGGACGTCAAAATGGAAAACGGCTGTCCGGATCAACATGGAGCTTGATGATGACACTGATGATCCGGAAGTTGAGGTAGAACTTGACTCACTTGGCTCTCTTTTCATGCATCTCATTAACAATGATCTTCCTCAGGAGGACGTAGAAGGCAGTCAAGCTGATGATGTAGAGGTAATTACCCTTTCCTCTGGTTCAGACTCTATGCCAACACAAAAAACCCGCCAAGCAGTCCGGAAAGTAAGCTTTTCTCATCCTCTTGCTCACTTGGATCCAACATTTATTTTGAAGACTCAGCAGCATGAAGCTCGCCGGACAACCCGGCACAGTGGCCAACAGGTCACTTCAGCTGGTTTACCTAACACCCCGGCTCGGAAACGCCGGTCTGAGGTCTGTCCTACTCCTGACCACTCTTACCCCAAGGCAGGTTATTTCAGACAACCTCTTAACCCGTCCGATTCAAATTATCAGGTGACACCTCCCTCATCATCTGGCGAGTCGACAGCAACTCAGCTCCCTCCTCTAAAAACTGTGGCCGGGTAAGCTGTAAAACCTTTTCCTTCAATGCGTCACATAACTTGTATAATATGTTAATCCTTTTATATTGTGTTTGCAGGGCCAAAGCCAGACCCAGCAAGAAAGCTCGGGTCGCCAATCTGCCCGAAGACCCGACCACTTTTTAAGAAGAACCCAGAGGTGAACCCGAACAAACTTGTGAACCGGAGGGCCTTCATCCTGAAGCCGCTTCTGATGAACCGCCTCCTCAAGGCCAAAACACCAATGAACCAGCAGATGCTGAACCTGCCGTGCCTGATACTGAACCGGCAGAGCCAAACCGGGCTAGTCCGATGAGAAATACTGAAACTCCATTGTCACCAGCCAAACACACTGAAGGCTAAGGAGACGACGTTATTATTACTGGAATGTGCCACAACTCTCCTGGCCATCCTGTCATCTTGGCTCAACATAGTGCCAAAGAAGAGCAAGCTGTTAGGGAAAAAGGCAAATGGAGCAGCGATTTATCAAGCTATGCTCATCTCAACGCTGAAGAGCTTCACTCTGGCTTCTTGAACCGTCTGCACTCAAACCGGGACTATGAAGCCGGTTTGGTGAACTTGATGAAAGAGCGATATGAGGTAAATTCATCTCCCTTTGTTTATTGATTCATAGCTGAGACAGTAGCCCAAGTAGCCCCCAAGGGCCGTATTATGATGTTAATCATAAACCGGGTCTTTGTAACACTTTAAGTTTCTCATCCTTGATCCTCGAAATGTCAGGTTTCTAATAAAAACCAAGACTCATCTTTTAACAATTTAGATAACCTTGTGCAGCATAGCCTCCAAAGGCCGGTTTAACTGGGTAAGTTAATCCGGGTTTAATCCATGCATCCACTTTAGAACAGACGCACATTAGTCCCCAAGTGTCCAGGATAATGCTTATATTGTTCTGGAGACTTATATAAAATGCAATACTTTAGAGCGAACAGGCATTAGCCCCCAAGTATGAAGTGCATAACTTGTTATACGCTTTGTACTTAGACCATATCTAACTTGTTGCTTAATATACCTTCAATGTTGCAGGCTGAACTGAGAAGCAAAGATGCCCGAAATTTTGACTTGCAAGAGAATGTGAAGTCACAACAAGAAGAGGCTGCAAAAGCCAAAGATGAGCTGGCCCAAGCCCTGGCTGTAATGGAAAAGCTGAAGGAATCTTTCAACAAGGATCGTGCTAACTGGGAAACCGAAAAATACGGTTTAACCAAAAGAGCTGAAGACGCCGAGGCAGCCCTGAAACCAATTCTAGATGAACTAGCTGGCTTGAAACGGCAAATCAATGCTATGACTTCTGCTATCTTTGGTAAGTATCCGCTTTATGTGTATGCGTAAGTTAATGAACCTTATCACTGACCAGAATGCGGATACAAATCTTTGGCAGGTACTCGGATTGCTCATCTTGGTACAGACATGCGGATGAAGCTCAAAGCGGCGTATACTTTGGTTGAACAGTTGTACTCTGGGTCTCAGCGGGCTATTTTCACGGCAGCTTACAAGAAACTAGCCCCAACTTTAATTAAAGAAACACTTGAGAAGCTGGCTATGTTACCAGCCCGTATTATTGAATTGAAGAAGGCAGCTGCCAGAGCAGGAGCTTTAACCGCACTTATTCGAGCCAAAGCCTGGATTCCAGACCTTGAAGCAGAGGATATTATTAAAGGATACCCAGGTGTGAAGGAAGACGGTTGAAACTTGGAAAATGATGACCACCGGCGGCTGACCAAACAGATGCGGCCAGTAGCAAGCAAGTTGGTCGATGATACAGACTTGTCCCATTTTCAACTGGTTTATGACACTGAAGGGAAAAGACAGCCGGCCGTCATCCATGAAGTTGAAGAACTTGTGCCTCCGATTCGTAAGCACACTTATGCTCCTGATATTAACCCCTCCAATCTTATCCATGAAGAAGCAGTATTTCAAGCTCTAACTGGAATCGATTGGTCGATGGTTGATTTCCAGTGTCTGGGGAGGGATGAAGAAGTGCCCACACCAACTGACCCTCAACCATCAAACCGTCCAGACGAAGCGTCCTAAACCGGTCACCGGTTTACTGGCCACTGTGTGCCGATATTGTTAAAAACAATTATGCCATTGGAGCCGCTTTGAAAGCTTCTTGTAATAGTATAGTCAAAACTCCGTTATTTGCCATGCCATCGAGCATGTTTTGTAATGCCTCGTGACAACTTGTGCCACCTTTTGGGATATTTATGCATAACCCATGATGAATTGTGTTCCTGGGTACAACAACTTAAAAGTATCCAGCGGTTTACCGCTAGACGGGTCATAATGTCCAGGAAGTGTACAATACATAGATGAATAATCGAAGTGTTTGTACAAAAAACAATATTCATAACATACCTCATTGGTTGACCAATGGTGTATACAGCAAAGGTGTAAATACCAATCCGGAACGTTGATAATCCCATCTTTGTAATACCGGTCTATATAGTAAACCAGACCGGGATAACTACCGGGTTTTCTTTATAACACTGGTGATTTAGTCAAACCAGAGCGGGTCAATAAACACCAGTTTATAACTGATCATGTGCCGACAACTTGTAGTTGAAAAGCAAGCCGAGTCAAGGACACCGGGTTATCAAAAGAGGCTTATGAACTCCAACAAATAAAACTCAACAAAGGAAAATATGCAAGGCTTTTTACGAGCTGCCAGGCTCCAAATCGAGGCTTTTCATGGGCTGCCAGGCCTCTGAGTTAAACCATTTAGCAAAGACTTTTTAGATGGGCCTCCGATTAACCAATCGTTGTTTTAACTTTGACAAGTTCAGGGTCTGTAGAAGATTGACTTGTCAAACGTTCAGCGGGTCATACCAGGATTACCAGGACAGGAGTGGCTTACTTGATGAAGGCAGGTTAACTCGGGGTTTTAGGTGAATACACCAGGCTTCCAAGCCGTGGCTTGATAGCCAATTACAAGGGTCCTTTCAAACTCTCTGTTGCTTTGCAAAAAGAGCCCCCAAGTAACTTTGTGAGCTGTGCTCAGTGGGTGCCCATGGTTGAGTATGTGCTTTGTGCAACACTCTCTTTGGCCCCACACATTTTCCCTTGTGGCTTAAACGCCTATCAAGAGGTGTAGCTATGGTGTGATAATGATCAAGCCCCCTAGTGACATCCCTTCCTGGTTTTCAACCGATCAAGGGGTGTAGCTATGGTTCAGATATGAACAAGCCCCCTAGTGATTTTCTTTATATTCGTGTGGCTGCTGAGACCGGATTAACAAAAAACTCCGCTTTCTCAGTAAACTCTTGTAAGAACACACATGATGTAAAAAAGAACAGATACCCCGCTTTAACGGAGGTTCCAGTTTATTATATAATATATACATCGTCATAAATATGTACATATGAAGAGCCTATGGCTTAAGTATAGTAAGGCCAAAGAAGATCTATGTTCCACGACCGCTTGGTCTCCTCCTCCGATTTACGTGAATCTTTGTGCTCTCGAACATCAATGAGGTAGTATGACCCGTTGTACAGATTCTTGCTGACCACAAAGGGTCCTTCCCAAGGTGGAGATAACTTGTGCATATCAGTCTGATCCTGGATGAGCCGGAGCACCAAATCGCCTTCTTGAAAGGTTCTGGTCTTAACCCGGCGGCTGTGATAACGTCGGAGATCTTGTTGATAAATTGCTGAATGTGCTGCTGGAAGATCACGCTCTTCATCTAACATGTCCAGGGAATTTTGACGTGCCTTCTCATTATCAGCTTCAACATAGGCTCTCACACAGGGCGAGTCGTGACGGATGTCACTAGAAAGAACTGCCTCCGCTCCATAAACCATGAAGAAAGGTGTGTAACCCATAGACCTATTGGGTGTGGTGTTGATGCTCCATAACACAGAAGGTAGCTCCTCAACCCAACAACCCGGTGTCCACTTCAGAGGAACCATAAGCCTGGGTTTGATACCTTGTAGAATTTCTTGATTTGCCCTCTCTGCTTGACCATTAGACTGGGGGTGAGCCACCGATGCTAGATCGAGCCGGATGTGCTCACGTTGACAAAATTCTTCCATCTCCCCTTTTGATAGGTTAGTACCATTATCAGTTATAATGCTGTGTGGAAAACCAAACCGGAATATCACCTTTTTGATGAATTGAACCGCCGTGGTTGCATCACACTTGCTGACTGGCTCTGCTTCCACCCATTTGGTGAATTTATCAACTGCTACTAACAGGTGGGTCTTTTTGTCCTTGGATCGCTTGAAGGGTCCAACCATATCAAGCCCCCAAGTCTCAAACGACCACGTTATTGGAATCATCCTCAACTCTTGAGCCGGAATGTGCGCACGGCGGCCGAGTTTTTGACACCCGTCACATCTCTTGACTAAATCCTCCGCATCAGCATGTGCTGTCAACCAGTAAAAACCATGGCGAAAAGCTTTAGCAACCAAAGACTTTGAACCGGCATGGTGACCGCAATCCCCTTCATGGATTTCTCGCAAAATCTCACAACCCTCTTGAGGAGAAATGCAACGCTGAATTGCTCCTGATACGCTATAGCGATGTAACACCCCGTTGAGTATGGTCATGGACTTGGAATGCCGGATTATCTGTCGAGCCAATGTTTCATCGTCTGGTAACTCGCCCCGGTTCATGTAAGCCAGATATGGGATTGTCCAATCCGGTATGGCATGTAAAGCTGCTACCAACTGGGCCTCCAGATCAGGAATAGCCAAATCTTCTTCGGTTGGTACCTTAACTGACAAATTATGCAATACGTCAAGAAATACATTTGGCGGAACCGGTTTACGCTGGGAACCAAGACGACTTAAAGCGTCTGCCGCTTCATTCTTCCGCCGGTCTATATGGTCCACCTGATAACCCTTAAAGTGACCAGCCACTGTGTCAACCTCTCGCTGATATGCAGCCATGAGTGGGTCCTTAGAATCCCAAGTGCCAGACACCTATTGCGCCACTAGATTTGAATCACCGAAGCACTTAACCCGGCTTAAATTCATCTCCTTAGCCATCCGAAGACCATGGAGCAAAGCCTCATATTCAGCTGCATTGTTAGTACAAGGGAACATTAATCGGAGGACATAACAAAATTTGTCACCTCGTGGGGAAGTTAGTATGACTCCAGCCCCGAGCCCTCCAACTGTCTGGACCCATCAAAATGAATAGTCCAATATGTATTATCTGGTTTCTCTTTAGGTGCCTGTAATTTTGTCCAATCATTGATGAAGTCCACGAGTGCCTGGGATTTGATCGCTGTGCGGGGTATATATTTGAGCCCATGAGGTCCAAGCTCAATAGCCCACTTGGCAATCCGGCCAGTTGCTTCTCTGTTTTGAATGATATCTCCCAAAGGAGCTGAACTGACCACTATGATGGGATGGCCCTAAAAATAATGTTTAAGCTTCCGGCTTGCCATAAACACTCCATACACCAGCTTCTGCCAATGCGGATACCTCTGCTTTGACTCAATGAGCACCTCACTGATATAATAAACCGGCCGTTGAACCGGATATTCCTTGCCAAGATCCTTGCACTCTACCACAATAGCTACGCTAACAGTCCGAGCATTAGGAGCCACATATAGTAATAATGGCTCTTTATCGATCAGTGCTGCAAGCACAGGAGGTTCAGCTAACTGCCTCTTCAGATCCTCGAATGCTTTATCAGCTGCCTCACTCCAGACAAAGTTATCTGTTTTCTTGAGCATCTGATATAAAGGGATGGCCTTCTCTTCAAGGCGACTGATAAACCGGCTCAAGGCTGTAATCCGGCCGGCCAGACGTTCAACGTCATTGATACACACCGGTTTATCCAAGGATGTAATTGCTGAAATCTTTTCCGGATTAGCCTCAATGCCTCTGTTTGACACCAGAAAACCCAAGAGCTTGCCTGCCGAGACACCAAAGACACACTTCTCCGGATTGAGCATCATCTTGTAAACCCAGAGGTTGTCAAAGGTTTCTCGTAGATCGTCTAACAATGTTTCCTCCTTTCTGGATTTTATCACAATATCATCCACATATGTAGAGGAGTAGCCGGGTTTATCAATGTTGGGGATATTATCAATGTTGAGGAAACCTTTGATATAATTTTATCCGGAGACGGTGGGCGCCAACTGTCGTGGGTTTGTCACGGCAGATGTCCTTGTGAAAGGACTTAGTCGTGGAGCCATCGCTACGGGTTAGCTTAAAGGGGTTAAACCGGACAAGGGGACACGGGGAATTTTATACTAGTTCGGCCCCTTCAAGGAAGGTAAAAGCCTACGTCTAGTTGTGATTTGCATTGCTAGGGTTTCGAAGGCCAGGGAGCGAATCCGCTTTGTCTGGCTCTCGAGTTGTTCTTCGTCCCTAAACCGCTGCCGGGTCGTCCCTTTATATACATAGGTTGACGCCCGCCGGGTTACAGAGTCCCAAAGCCGGATCATAAACGTGTCCGGTTCGGTCTCTATCCTTCCTATCTTACAATACAAGTTACATGACAAGGTCGGTTTGTATCTACAGGCTTTAACCCGCCTTTGGGCCTTGGGCCTCCGTAAAGCGCCATCATCCTTGCATCTTCATGGGCTTCTAATCTTCAAGGAGTTAACCCGGCTACTCCTGGCCGGTTTACATCCAGTAGTAATATCCCCAGCAACTCCACAAAATGGGTTGCTCAGACCAGCGTAAATACTGAGGCATTGCCGGTTCAACATAGTTTACCGCCCTCTTGTGAAGCTTCTGATCACGCTTACACAAACTAGTAGTGAAAACATGATATTGCCCGCAATTTAACTGCTTGGGATTGCTCTGGTAACCCGATTGGTGGTGCTGCTGCTGATTCCCCTGATGGTTGTAGCCTCCCTGGTTGCCTTGGTGCCCTTGACTGATGTGTCCGGTTTGGTTGCCTTGAAACCCTAAACCGGAACCACCACCTCCGTAACCCGGCCCGTGGAAACCACCTCCTGAACCGCCGGGCGGGCCATTATCATACTGGAACATACTGGAATTCTTGAAGTCTCGCATGATATAACAGTCCTTCCAAAGATGCGATGCTGGCTTCTCCTTTGATCCATGCTTTGGACAGGGCTGATTTAACAGGCGCTCCAAATTGGGGCCTGAACCTCCACCCCTCTGGGGCTGCTTGCTCTTACGGCGCTGGCCATTCTCCTGAGCATTGGTGTTAGCAACAAAGTCCAAGCTGTTGTCGGCCTTGTGCTTACCGCTGTTCCCATGGCCTGCTAGATTATGCTGCTGACCCTTGGCGTTGCTATTCTTCTTCCCTTGCCCCGGTTTGTCCTCCTCTGAATCCGGGTCCTTGGTATTATCTGAATCGGCGTACTTAACCAAAGCGGCCATGAGCGTTGACATATCATTGCAGTGACGTTTGAGCCTTCCTAATTTCTGTTTGAGCGGTAGGAAACAGCAATTGCCCTCTAATGTTAACACTGCGGTGTCTGCATTGATACGATCTGAGGAGTGCAAAATCGCTGAGACCCGTTTGACCCAATGGGTCGTGGACTCCCCTTCCTCTTGGACACAAGCGGCTAGATCGACAATTGACATCGGCTTCTTACAAGTATCTTTGAAGTTCTGGTTAAACCGGTGCTTCAATTCAGCCCATGATCTGACAGAGTTAGTTGGTAAGCTCTTCAACCAAGTACCAACTGTTCCTTCCAACATCATGGTGAAATATTTAGCACACACTGCCTCATCCACATCTAACATCTCCATTGCCATCTCATAGCTTTCCACCCACGCCTCTGGTTGTAAATCGGCGGTGTAATTTGGTACCTTACGAGGTCCCTTGAAGTCCTTGGGCAGTCTCACATTATGCAAAGCGGTGGGGTGAGGCATGGCACTCCTAAGGAACTGAACACCACACCTGGCTCTACTGAAGCGGTAGGATGAACCGGAGTATGTTGTCGTGCTCCGTGTCGAGCTGCTAACTCGGCCTTCCGACGTGCGCGACCGTGGTCCACAACATCCTGCGCATTAGCACCTCCCCCTGCAGGGTTGTTTCCTCGCGGTGAATTTCGGCGATGTGCGCTGCTGGACACAGCCGGTTCATCCTCTACGTGTCTGCTATAGCTCCGGCTTGGATGGGGAATGGAGTGAATCCTTTCACGACTGTGTGAATATGCCTGCTGTTGATTTAGCGTTGTTTGAAGGAGATCCCTGGCCCAACATGCTTCAACCGCAACTGGTGACTCGCCGTCGGTTGGGAGGGCTGCCAGGCGTGAAGCGGCGTCCATAATATTGTCCAACGGGTTGGAATAATGCCCAGGAGGTGTTCACACATACTGTGGCACAACGTTGTTCTGGCGAGGCGGGTCCATTGTGCGCGGTTGAACCGGCACTCCTGTTCCCGTTGCCTCCGTCCGGTTTAGTATGGGTTGTTTACCAGTTCCTGCTCCTGGTGTGTTGAAGAGATTTTGCAGCTCATAAACCGACGGGAGACGTGATCGGTACCTTCTTCTCATGACTTCTTCAAAAGCATTCTGATCTAGCCTAATCCGATAGGCCTGTGCTTCCAATTCAGCCCGTTCTGTGGCCATCCTAGCGTTCTCCGCTGCCAGGTCCGCTTTAGCCTAAGCTATCTGATGTTTCACTTTTGCAATCTCCGCATTGTGCTAATCCCTGGCTGCTGCATCCACCTCTGCGGTCATCAACGTTGCCAAAGCGTCGAACAAGTCAGACAGGACTTGGGCTGGAGGCGGCGCAGAGCTTCCTGCCCTTGCCGGTGTGGGCGTTGTTGAACCGGAGAGTATTGCTGTGACGGCCAATGAATGAGGCGCTGATTGTGTGCCGGCCATGAAGATGGCGGCCCGGTTCGGCAGATCAGGGGAATCTGGAATACTGTTGCCCTCGGATCCTCCATCAATCCGGCCGTCCTACAGCTGATAAAGCGATTCGGTCTCTCCAGAAGACTCGTCATCGGAACAAACCACGGTCTCTCCATCGGACGCTGGCCCGTCCTTGTATCTTGCTCCATGGATGACACCCATGAAAACATGCCTTGTCGCGGGCTGAACCGGCGAAGAACTTGCACACCGAGCTGTTTCGATGATGTCGGTGCAGATGTCCGGCTCAGGGGCCGGTTCGCCGATCTTGCCGATGAAGACATGAATCCCACCGAAGGGGACCCGGTACCCGTACTCGATTGGGTCGGCCTCGGGACCCCATCCTGCATTGTCGATGTAGAGCTTGCCGTGATGACTCTTCGTCATCCGGCCCACAGTGTATCCCTTAAGTCCATCAAAGCTTCCCTTCAAGAACTCAAAACCATCGTGCGATAGCCCCACGGTGGGCGCCAACTATCATGGGTTTGTCACGGCAGATGTCCTTGTGAAAGGACTTTGTCGTGGAGCCATCGCTACAGGTTAGCTTAAAGGGGTTAAACCGGATAAGGGGACACGGGGAATTTTATACTAGTTCGGCCCCTTCAAGGAAGGTAAAAGCCTACGTCTAGTTGTGATTGGTATTGCTAGGGTTTCGAAGGCCAGGGAGCGAATCCGCTTTGTCTGGCTCTCGAGTTGTTGTTCGTCCCTAAACCGCTGCCGGGTCGTCCCTCTATATACATAGGTTGACGCCCGCCGGGTTATAGAGTCACAAAGCCGGATCATAAACGTGTCCGGTTCGGTCTCTATCCTTCCTATCTTACAATACAAGTTACATGACCAGGTCGGTTTGTGTCTACAGGCTTTAACCCGCCTTTGGGCCTTGGGCCTCCATAAAGCGCCATCATCCTTGCATCTTCATGGGCTTCTAATCTTCAAGGAGTTAACCCGGCTACTCCTGGCCGGTTTACATCCAATAGTAATATCCCCAACATGATTCTCATCAATATGGGCGTGGGTAACCCAACCGTGCCATTTACATAGCCCTCGGGAGCAGGCGAATTTTGAGGCGAGTGGGGTGGCGTTCAATATTCACTGCCCTTATAAGGAGGTAAGATTCCCCTTTCTTCTCCCACACCTTCTCTCTTCTTCTGCCTTTCCACCCTTGAGCTCCAGCGCCCAAGTTCTCATCTGTCTCCCAGTCGAGAAAGCACTCAACCATGTCCAGATCCGGAGGTCAAGGCAAGTGGATGGCCTCCTCCATCAAGGAGGAGGACATCGCTGAGCTTCGGGCGGCTGGGTATCTAGCGAAGGAAATCGCCCACCGTCTTCCAGCCCAAGGACAAATCCTTCCCACGCTGAAGCCCGACGAGAGGGTAGTGTTTCTCCCCAATTTCCTCCGCGGGCTAGGATTTCCACTCCACCCCTTTGTCCACGGGATAATGTTCTATTACGGGATAGACTTCCATGATCTATCCCCGAACTCCTTCCTCAATATCTCAGCGTTTATCGTCGTGTGTGAGGCCTTCCTCCGCATCCACCCCCACTTCGGGCTATGGCTCAAAACCTTTAACGTGAATCCTAAGGTGGTGGACAGACAGCATGCAGAGTGCGGGGGTGCCATGGTGAGCAAGCTCACCAATGTCTCTTGGCCAAAAGGCACATTCGTGGAGTCTGTCAAGGAATGGCAGAAATAATGGTTCTACATCACCGAACCCCGCGGCGCCACCTGGGCCGCGACTGCTGCATTCAACTCCGGTGCTCCTGTGCGACTTACCTCCTGGGTCGAGAAGAGCCCGAACTGGTGTTCGTCAGACGAGCTGATTGCGCTGCAAACACGCATTCAAAGCATGATCGATAGGGACATCAAGCTCACCGACATAATTCAAGTGATGATGGTGTGCCGGATCCTCCCTTGCCAGAGCCGAAGCCGCCATGTATGGGATTTCAACCCGAAAAAGCACCACACATTTGAAAGGCTCTTCGAAACAGCTCATGAAGATGCCTGGAAGTTGCTCTTCAAGGGTAACGAGATACCGCCGGCCACAGATTCGGACCGTGGCCACGACATAAATCACCTCCCCAATGAGGTATGTTATTTTCAACACATCCCCTACTTGCTTGTTTCAAGGGTGATATCTAAGCTTTTATTATCATTGCTTTTTCAGTACTGGCTGAAGAAGGCGAAGCAGATCCGGTGTCCGGCTCCCCTGCCTGAAGAACCAATCATCCCGCACTTAGCGAAGATGCTGCTTATAAGGAACCAGAGAAGAAGGCCACAGGAAAGGCCAAGGGGGTCTAAAGTGGGCCCCGACGTAAGGGCACTTCGAACGTGACGTCCGAATACAAGGCCCGTTCCCCCGCCGCCGAAGATGACGAGGATGAGGAGGAGGAAAGCGACTCTCCCCTTGATGGGGGGAGGAAGAAGAGGGCGGCCTCCATGACTCTGGAGGCAGAGGCGCCCAAGAAGGGGAAGGGCTCCCTCGCGGATAACTCCGCATGGGACATCGACAACAGTCCGGAGAAAAGCCCCCGCGCTAAGCCTCAGGCCGCATCGTAAGTACTAAGACTTGTATCCACCCATAAAGTTTCTCCTGCTTACTGCAATTAAATGATTGGTTACATTTTATCGTAGTCCGGACCACAATAGCTCCCCGCGATCCTCGTCAGGAGGGTTGCTGGATTCCAAGGCGATGGCCAGCGATTCGCCGCCAGCCACTCACTCCCCCAAGGCCAAGGATGATGCGGAGGTGCTGTCCTGAAGGACTGTTCCAGGCGGGGGAGAGGCTCAGGAGGCACCAGAAGGTGAAAATCCCGTTGCCGGACACCAAGGGGATTCAATCCCCATGGAGACTGGCGGGGAGGGCTGAACTCAGTTCGACCCTCAGCTGGACTCCATTCCGGAGACCGAGGCTGCTCCGGAATCTGGCACGCGACCTCCTTCGGAACAAGGGAGGATGCTAGTTCCCTTGGTGACCCCTATCCAACTAGGGGCACCGGATAATCTGTTGGAAGTGCTGCAAGGCGCTTCCACTGTGGATGGGCACTGTGTCCTTATGGGCACGGTAATTGAAAGGGTTTAGTCCGCCAAGAGTGGACTAACCAAAGCCTGCAGCAGCAAAAAAGGAGAAAATCCCCAAATATAGAGAGTAGCCCCTAAGAAATTGTTCAGTTTTTGAAAAGAAAAATCGGACAGAGGATCAATCTCCTATTGCAGGAAACTAATTAAATCTGTCTGAAATGAATGCACAGGCATCGCTGTTGGCCACGGCCTCGCACACTGCCGAAGTCTCTGGACTAAAGCAGAAACTGGCAGAGGTCGAGGAGGAGCTGGGCAGGTGAAGAGGCAGCTCCAGGAAAGACAAGGTGAGTAATAACCTATTATGGATTCAAAAAAAAGAAAAGGGGAAAATGATATGCACTGGTCCGAATACCATTATGTGAACAGAGGCGACGACCGAGGTCGAGGCCTTGAAAGCGGCCCTGGTCGAAGCCGAGGGGAGGGCTGTCAAGGAGCAGCCCGCCCGTAAGAGGCTCAAAGACCGGGTCAACGAAGTCCAACAGGAGCTCCATGATGCGATGAAGAAGTGTGAGACCTTGGAGCATAATGCGTCGGCTCAAGAGGCCGAACTTGTCGAGGCTCGTAAGAGTGCGGAGGTGGCCCAGATTGAAGCCCAGGGTGCCCTCCGTGAGATCAAGGAGGCCAGAAAGATCGTGGCGGGTAAGGCATTCAAGATGAAAAGCAGGAGTGAAGAGGAAATTTCTTTTACTAACTTGGATTCGGAGTTCTCCAGGGGCCTTTGCTGATCTTCCACGCAATGTGACCGATGCTGCAGAGTTCTTCCGAGCCGAACAAGGGAGCTCCGCGGAGAAGCTGTTCTGGTTGCAATATTGCGCGCCAGAACATCCGGTCCCCTTCAGCAATCAGCTGAAATAGCTGGTCGAGCTGCACAGGGTGGCCGAACTGGCCATGAAGGATATGATAGTCCGGCTATGGCCAGCCGAAGCTATTCCCAGCAGCTACTTTGACCTCGTGAAGAAGCTGGTGGATGCCTGTCCTCGGCTGGATGTCATCAAGCGGTCCATCTGCATCGAGGGCGCAAGTCTGGCCTTCTCTTATTGCAAGGTCTGGTGGCGAAGCTGGACGCTGTCAAGCTAGCAACCGGGGGGCCGCCAGAGGGCAAGGACTACCACACACCTGAACGATACTTCGGCGATGTCTTAGAGGGGTCCCACATTGTTGCAGATCATTGTGGGAAGGACACCATCTTTGAATGAATGTATTCGAGCCCCCTCTGCCTTGTATGATGAAATAAAATGTTTACGCCATATAATGCTTGTTATGTTTTTAAATTTTTACTTCATGTGCGGCCGTGTTGTATAAAATCTGAGGGTTAACCATTCATCGACTTCTGCCCCCACGTAGATAGTACGGGGGTGTTAGGGATGGAATCTAAACAATCTTGATCCAATTAGATGGTCCTTGAAGGAGTTGTTTAGCGCAACGAACCAGGCAACCAGACTATGCGGCTATAACGCCCTCATTTAGCCATAGGAGTGCGACAATAAAAACATGGGTGCAACCCCTAGTATCCGAACTAGAGTGCTATAAGCGTCTGATCGGGAAGTACCAATCCTTCGCATAATGCGGAAGAAATCTCCAATGATTTGCAACCTCCGAATTGCTGACTGGCTCTCGCCGGATCATCACAGTCAATTTTCGGCTTTCTCTACTGAGGTGCTCCTTTGGATAAACCAAGGCACAATCGCAGTAGTTCTCCCTTTACTACCTTAGCCGATTTAGCGGAATGTAAGGTAGCAAGCACCGGAGCCGGGCAACCCAACTATTGACCAAAGACATGATTCGGAGCCAATGCATATAATGCTAAATTCGGGGTACCGAACTATACTTATAAAAAGTGTTTGGACTTTTGTTGCCGTAATGTGGGGTGCTATGAAGCCCCTGGCAAGCATCGAGCATACCAAAGTGTACGGGTGCTACCTGATAGGATTACCCACAGGTGAGCTGAAAAGAAAAAAAGAAAACAGAAAAGGTACAAAAAAGCTGGAGTCATTGATACGTCTCCAACGTATCTATAATTTTTGATTGTTCCATGCTATATTATATTCTGTTTTGGACATTATTGGGATTTATTATACACCTTTATATTATTTTTGGGACTAACCTATTAACTGGAGGCCCAGCCCAGAGTAGCTGTTTTTTTGCCTATTTTAGGGTTTTGCACAAAAAGAATATCAAACAGAGTCCAAACAGAATGAAACGTGATTTTCGGAATGAACATGATCCAGAGGACTTGGACCCTATGTCAACCAATCAACAAGGAAGGCACGAGGTAGGGGGGCGCGCCTACCCCCCCAGGCGCGGCCTCCACCCTCGTGGGCTCCCTGTTGCTCCACCGACGTACTTCTTCCTCCTATATATACCTACGTACCCCCAAACTACTAGATACGGAGCCAAAACCCTAATTCCACCATCGTAACTTTCTGTATCCACGAGATCCCATCTTGGGGCCTTTTCCGGAGCTTCACTGGAGGGGGCATCGATCACGGAGGGCTTCTACATCAACACCATAGCCTCTCCGATGAAGTGTGAGTAGTTTACTTCAGACCTACGAGTCCATAGTTATTAGCTAGATGGCTTCTTCTCTCTTTTTGGATCTCAATACAAAGTTCTCCCCCTCTCTTATGGAGATCTATTCGATGTAATCTTCTTTTGCGGTGTGTTTGTTGAGACCGATGAATTGTGGGTTTATGATCAAGTTTATCTATGAACAATATTTGAATCTTCTCTGAATTCTTTTATGTATGATTGGTTATCTTTGCAAGTCTCTTCGACTTATCAGTTTGGTTTGGCCTACTAGATTGATCTTTCTTGCAATGGGAGAAGTGCTTAGCTTTGGGTTCAATCTTGTGGTGTCCTTTCCCAGTGAAAGTAGGGGCAGCAAGGCACGTATTGTATTGTTGCCATCGAGGATAATAAGATGGGGTTTATATCATATTGCATGAGTTTATCCCTCTACATCATGTCATCTTGCTTAAAGCGTTACTCTGTTCTCTTGAACTTAATACTCTAGATGCATGCTGGATAGAGGCTGATGTGTGGAGTAATAGTAGTAGATGTAGGCAGGAGTCGGTCTACTTGTCTCGTACGTGATGCCTATATACATGATCATACCTAGATATTCTCATAACTATGCTCAATTCTGTCAATTGCTCAACAGTAATTTGTTCACCCACCGTAAATACTTATGCCCTTGAGAGAAGCCACTAGTGAAACCTATGGCCCCCGGGTCTATCCTCCATCATATTAATCTTCCAATACTTAGTTATTTCCTTTGCCATTTATTTTACTTGCATCTTTTATTTCTCTTTATCATAGAAATACCAAAAATATTATCTTATCATATCTATCAGATCTTACTCTCGTAAGTGACTGTGTAGCGATTGACAACCCCTTATCGTGTTGGTTGCGAGGATTTATTTGTTTGTGTAGGTGTGAGGGACTTGTGCGCGGCCTCCTACTGGATTGATACCTTGGTTCTCAAAAACTAAGGGAAATACTTACGCTACTTTGCTGCATCACCCTTTCCTCTTCAAGGGAAAACCAACGCAGTTCTCAAGAGGTAGCAAGAAGGATTTCTGGCGCCGTTGCCGGGGAGATTCGTGCAAGACAAGTCAAGATTTGACTCCCGACAATGAGTCACTTGTGGCGCCGTTGCAAGTCAAGACATACCAAGTACCCATCACAAACCCTTATCTCCTGCATCACATTATTTGCCATTTGCCTCTCGTTTTCCTCTCCCCCACTTCACCCTTGCTGTTTTATTCGCCCTCTCTCTCCATCCTCCCTCTCTTTCTCTATTTGCCTCTTTTTGCCCATTTCTTGTTTGCTTGTGTGTTGGATTGCTTGCTTGTCACGATGGCTCAAGATAATACTAAATTGTGTGACTTCACCAATACCAACAACAATGATTTCCTTAGCACTCCGATTGCTCCTCTTACCGATACTGAATCTTGTGAAATCAATGCTGCTTTGTTGAATCTTGTCATGAAAGATCAATTCGCCGGCCTTCCTAGTGAATATCCCACTACCCATCTGAATAGCTTCGTTGATTTATGTGATATGCAAAAGAAGAAAGATGTGGACAATGATATTGTTAAATTGAAGCTATTTCCTTTTTCGCTTAGAGATCGTGCTAAAGCTTGGTTTTCATCTTTGCCTAAAAATAGTATTGATTCATGGAATAAGTGCAAAGATGCTTTTATCTCTAAGTATTTTCCTCCCGCTAAGATCATCTCTCTTAGAAACGATATTATGAATTTTAAGCAACTTGATCATGAACATGTTGCACAAGCTTGGGAGAGGATGAAATTAATGATACGTAATTGCCCTATTAAATCCTTGTTTTGCAATATGAATCTTGATAGTGATGGGACTGAATATGATCCACCTTTACCTAGACGGCGTTCCAAAAATTCGGAGTCTTTAGATCTTGATGCTAAAATTGTTAAAAGTGGGATTGAAGAAGTCAAAACTTTAAATACTAATGAACCCACTATTTTGGATTTCAATGAATTTAATTATGATAATTGCTCTTTGATAGATTGTATTTCCTTGTTGCAATCCGTGCTAAATTCTCCTCATGCTTATAGTCAAAATAAAGCTTTTACTAAACATATCGTTGATGCTTTGATGCAATCTTATGAAGAAAAACTTGAGTTGGAAGTTTCTATCCCTAGAAAACTTTATGATGAGTGGGAACCTACTATTAAAATTAAAATTAAAGATCATGAATGCTATGCTTTGTGTTATTTGGGTGCTAGTCTTTCCACGATTCCAAATACTTTATGTTGTTTGCTAGGTTTCCGTGAGTTTGATGATTGCTCTTTAAACTTGCACCTTGCAGATTCCACTATTAAGAAACCTATGGGAAGAATTAATGATGTTCTTATTGTTGCAAATAGGAATTATGTGCCCGTAGATTTTATTGTTCTTGACATAGATTGCAATCCTTCATGTCCTATTATTCTTGGTAGACCTTTCCTTAGAACGATTGGTGCAATTATTGATATGAAGGAAGGGAATATTAGATTCCAATTTCCGTTAAGGAAAGGCATGGAACACTTCCCTAGAAAGAAAATTAAATTACCTTATGAATCTATTATGAGAGACACTTAAGGATTGCCTACCAAAGATGGCAATACCTAGATCTATCCTTGCTTTTATGCCTAGCTAGGGGCGTTAAACGATAGCGCTTGTTGGGAGGCAACCCAATTTTATTTTTATTCCTTGATTTTTTCTCCTGTTTAGTAATAAATAATTTATCTAGCCTCTGTTTTGGTTGTGTTTTTTGTGTGTTTAATTAGTGTTTGTGCCAAGTAGAACCGTTGGGAAGACTTGGGGAAAGTCTTTTTAATCTTGCTGCAAAAAACAGAAACTTTAGCGCTCACGAGAATTGCTGCCATTTTTATTTGGAAAGTGATATTTAGTTAATTCTTTTTGAAGATGATTAATAGATAAATTACTCACGTCCAGAAATTTATTTTAGAATTTTTGGGGTCCCAGATCGTGCGTTAGATACAGATTACTACAGACTGTTCTGTTTTTGACAGATTCTGTTTTTCGTGTGTTGTTTGCTTATTTTGATGAATCTATGGCTAGTAAAACAGTTTATAAACCATAGAGAAGTTGGAATACAGTAGGTTTAACACCAATATAAATAAAGAATTAGTTCATTACATTATCTTGAAGTGGTGTTTTGTTTTCTTTCGCTAACGGAGCTCACGAGATTTTCTACTTTAAGCTTTGTGTTGTGAAGTTTTCAAGTTTTGGGTAAAAGATTTGATGGATTATGGAACAAGGAGTGGAAAGAGACTAAGCTTGGTGATTCCCATGTCATACCAATATAATCTAAGGACACCTAAAATCCAAAGCTTGGGGATGCCCCGGAAGGCATCCCCTCTTTCGTCTACTTCCATCGGTAACTTTACTTGGAGCTATATTTTTATTTACCACATGATATGTGTTTTGCTTGGAGCGTCTTGTATTATTTGAGTCTTTATTTGTTAGTTTTACACATAAATCCTAGCTGTACACACCTTTTGAGAGAGACACACATGATTCGGAAATTGTTAGAATACTCTATGTGCTTCACTTATACTTTTCAGTTATATAGTTTTTGCTCTAGTGCTTCTCTTATATCTTTTAGAGCACATTGGTGGATTTGCTTTATAGAAACTATTGTTCTCTCATGCTTCACTTAGATTATTTTGAGAGTCCTACAAAACATCATGGTAATTTGCTTTAATTATGTTAGGCATTCAAGATTAATTAAAAATTTCTTATGAGTGTGTTGAATACTATGAGAAGTTTGATACTTGATAATTGTTTTGAGATATGGAGATGGTGATATTAGAGTCATGCTAGTTGAGTAGTTGTGAATTTGAGAAATACTTGTGTTAAAGTTTGTGATTCCCGTGGCATGCACGTATGGTGAACCGTTAGGTGATGAAGTCGGAGCATGATTTATTTATTGATTGTCTTCCTTATGAGTGGCGGTCAGGGACGAGCGATGGTCTTTTCCTACCAATCTACCCCCTAGGAGCATGCGCGTAATACTTTGCTTTAATAACTTATAGATTTTGCAATAAGTATATGATTTCTTTATGACTAAGGTTGAGTCCATGGATCATACACACTTTTCTTCCTTCCGCCATTGCTAGCCTCTCTAATACCGCCCATCTTTCGCCGGTATCATACACCCACCATATACCTTCCTCAAAACAGCCACCATACCTACCTATCATGGCATTTGCATAGCCATTCCGAGATATATTGCCATGCAACTTTCCACCGTTCCGTTTACTATGACACGCTCCATCATTGTCATATTGCTTTGCATGATCATGTAGTTGACATTGTATTTGTGGCAAAGCCACCGTTCATAATTCTTTCATACATGTCACTCTTGATTCATTGCATATCCCGGTACACCACCGGAGGCATTCACATAGAGTCATATTTTGTTCTAAGTATTGAGTTGTAATTTTTGAGTTGTAAGTAAATAAAAGTGTGATGATCATCATTTTTAGAGCATTGTCCCAAGTGAGGAAAGGATGATGGAGACTATGATTCTCCCACAAGTCGGGATGAGACTCCGGACGAAAAAAAGAGGCCATAAAAAGTCCCAAATAAAAAAATAAATATGAGAGAAAAAGAGAGAAGGGACAATGCTACTATCCTTTTACCACACTTGTGCTCCAAAGTAGCACCATGATCTTCATAATAGAGAGTCTCATCTGTTATCACTTTCATATACTAGTGGGAATTTTTCATTATAGAACCTGGCTTGTATATTCCAATGATGGGCTTCCTCAAAATGCCCTAGGTCTTCGTGAGCAAGCGAGTTGGATGCACACCCACTTAGTTCCTTTTGTTGAGCTTTCATACACTTATAGCTCTAGTGCATCCGTTGCATGGCAATCCCTACTCACTCACATTGATATCTATTGATGGGCATCTCCATAGGCTGTTGATACGCCTAGTTATTGTGAGACTATCTTCCCCTTTTTTGTCTCCTTGATGTCTACTACACAACCTTCTTCTTGTAGACGTTGTTGGGCCTCCAAGTGCAAAGGTTTGTAGGACAGTAGCAAATTTCCCTCAAGTGGATGACCTAAGGTTTATCAATCCGTAGGAGGCATAGGATGAAGATGGTCTCTCTCAAGCAACCCTGCAACCAAATAACAAAGAGTCTCTTGTGTCCCCAACACACCCAATACAATGGTAAATTGTATAGGTGCACTAGTTCGGCGAAGAGATGGTGATACAAGTGCGATATGGATGGTAGATAAAGGTATTTGTAATCTGAAATTATAAAAACAGCAAGGTAACGAATGATAAAAGTGAGCGTAAACGGTATTGCAATGTGTTGAAACAAGGCCTAGGGTTCATACTTTCACTAGTGTAAGTTCCCTCAACAATACTAACATAATTGGATCACATAACTATCCCTCAACATGCAACAAAGAGTCACTCCAAAGTCACTAATAGTGGATAATGAACGAGGAGATTATGGTAGGGTACGAAACCACCTCAAAGTTATTATTTCCAATCAATCCATTGGGCTATTCCTATAAGTGTCACAAACATCCCTAGAGTTCGTACTAGAATAACACCTTAAGACACAAATCAACCAAATCCCTAATTTCACCTAGATACTCCAATGTCACCTCAAGTATCCGTGGGTATGATTATATGATATGCATCACACAATCTCAGATTCATCTATTCAACCAACACAAAAGGACCTCAAAGAGTGCCCCAAAGTTTCTACCGAAGAATCACGACGAAAACGTGTGCCAACCCCTATGCATAGGTTCATGGGCGGAACCCGCAAGTTGGTCACCAAAACATACATCAAGTGAATCACATGGTATCCCATTGTCACCACAGATACACACGACAAGACATACATCAAGTGTTCTCAAATCTTTAAAGACTCAATCCGATAAGATAACTTCAAAGGGGAAACTCAATTCATTACAAGAGAGTAGAGGGGGGGAAGAAACACCATAGGATCCAAATATAATAGCAAAGCTCGCGATACATCAAGATCGTATCACCTCAAGAACACGAGAGAGAGAGAGATCAAACACATAGCTACTGGTACATACCCTCAGCCCCGAGGGAGAACTACTCCCTCCTCGTCATGGAGAGCACAGAATGATGAAGATGGCCACCGGGGAAGGATTGCCCCCTCCGGCAGGGTGCCAGAACGGGTCTAGATTGGTTTTCGGTGGCTACGGAGGCTTCTGGCGGCGGAACTCCCGATCTATTGTGTGTTCTGGAAGTTTTAGGATACGTAGGTATATATTGGTGAAAGAGGCACGTCGGTGGACCGAAGGGGGGGGGGTCACGAGGCAGGGGGGCGCGCCCTAGGGAGGTGGGCGCGCCCCCACCCTCGTGGGCACCTCCCTTCTTTCCTGACGTGCACTCCAAGCTTTTACGGTAGCTTTCCTTCCAAAAATAACTTCTCCAGTTGATTTCGTTCCGTTTCGATTCCATTTGATATTCCTTTTCTTCGAAACACTGAAATAGGCAAAAAAACAACAATTCTGGGCTGGGCCTTCGGTTAATAGGTTAGTCCCAAAAATAATATAAAAGTAGATAATAAAGCCCAATATTGTCTAAACAGTAGATAATATAGCATGGAGCAATCAAAAAATTATAGATACGTTGGAGATGTATCAAACATCCCCAAGCTTAATTCCTGCTCGTCCTCGAGTAGGTAAATGATAAAAACAGAATTTTTGATGCGGAGTGCTACTTGGCATAATTTCAATGTGATTCTTCTTAATTGTGGTATGAATATTCAGATCCGAAAGATTCAAGACAAAAGTTCATATTGACATAAAAATGATAATACTTCAAGCATACTAACTAAGCAATTATGTCTTCTCAAAATAACATGGCCAAAGAAAGTTCATCCCTACAAAATCGTATAGTTTAGTCATGTTTCATTTTCGTCACACAAGAATGCTCTCATCATGCACAACCCCGATGACAAGCCAAGCAATTGTTTCATACTTTAGTAATCTCAAACTCATAAACTTTCCCACAATACATGAGCGCGAGCCATGGACATAGCACTATAGGTGGAATAGAATATAATGAGGGGGGTTATGTGGACGAGACAAAAAGGAGAAAGTCTCACATCAACGAGGCTAATCAATGGGATATGTAGATGCCCACCGATTGATGTTAATGCAAGGAGTAGGGATTGCCATGCAACGGATGCACTAGAGCTATAAATGTATGAAAGCTCAACGAAAGAAACTAGTGGGTGTGCTTCCAACTTGCTTGCTCACGAAGACCTAGGGCACTTGAGGAGGCCCATTGTTGGAATATACAAGCCAAGTTCTATAATGAAAAATTCCCACTAGTATATGAAAGTGATAACATGAGAGACTCTCTACTATGAAGACCATGGTGCTACTTTGAAGCACAAGTGTGGTAAAAGGATAGTAACATTATCCCTTCTCTCTTTTTCTATCATTTTCATTTTTTTGGGCCTTCTCTTTTTTTATGGCCTTTCTCTTTTTTTATTCCTCACTTGGGACAATGCTCTAAAAAATGATGATCATCACACTTCTATTTATTTACAACTCAATGATTACTACTCGATACTAGAACAAAGTATGACTCTATATGAATGCCTCCGGCGGTGTACCGGGATTGCGCTGATGCATGAGTGACATGTATGAAAGAATTATGAGAGGTGGCTTTGCCACAAATACGATGTCAACTACATGATCATGCAAAGCAATATGACAATGATGATGCGTGTCATAATAAACGGAACGGTGGAAAGTTGCATGGCAATATATCTCGGAATGGCTATGGAAATGCCATAATAGGTAGGTATGGTGGCTGTTTTGAGGAAGATATAAGGAGGTTTATGTGTGACAGAGCGTATCGTATCACGGGGTTTGGATGCACCGGCGAAGTTTGCACCAACTCTCAATGTGAGAAAGGGCAATGCATGGTACCGAAGAGGCTAGCAATGATGGAAGGGTGAGAGTGTGTATAATCCATGGACTCAACATTAGTCATAAAGAACTCACATACTTATTGCAAAAATCTACAAGTCATCAAAAACCTCGGCACTACGCGCATGCTCCTAGGGGGATAGATTGGTAGGAAAAGACCATCGCTCGTCCCCAACCGCCACTCATAAGGAGGACAATCAAATAACACCTCATGTTTCAAATTTGTTACACAACGTTTACCATACGTGCATGCTACGGGACTTGCAAACTTCAACACAAGCATTTCTCAAATTCACAACTACTCAACTAGCATGACTTTGATATTATTACCTCCATATCTCAAAACAATCATCAAGCATCAAACTTCTCTTAGTATTCAATACTCTATATGAAAGTTTTTACTATTCTTGGATGCCTAGCATATTAAGATTATTTAAGCAAATTACCATGCTATTTAAAACTCTCAAAAATATATAGGCGAAGCATGAGAGTTCATCTATTTCTATAATACCACCACCGTGCTCTAAAAAGATATAAGTGAAGCACTAGAGCAACAACAAACTACTCCGGAAGATATAAGTGAAGATCAATGAGTAGTCGAATATTTATGCAACTATGTGAAGACTCTCTAAAATTTAATAATTTCAGATCTTGGTATTTTATTTAAACAGCAAGCGAAACAAAATAAAATGAAATGACGCTCCAAGCAAAACACATATCATGTGGCGAATAAAAATATAGCTCCAAGTAAAGTTACCGATGAATGAAGAAGAAAGAGGGGATGCCTTCCGGGGCATCCCCAAGCTTAGGCTCTTGGCTCTCCTTATTTCATAGTCCATCGAATCCTTACCCAAAACTTGAAAACTTCACAACACAAAACTTAACAGAAAACTCGTATGCTCCGTTAGTATAAGAAAATAAATCACCACTTCAAGGTACTGTAATGAACTCATTCTTTATTTATATTGGTGTTAAACCTGCTGTATTACAACTTCTCTATGGTTTATAAACTCTTATACTAGCCATAGATTCATCAAAATAAGTAAACAACACAATGAAAACAGAATCTGTCAAAAACAGAACAGTCTGTAGTAATCTGAATCAAACGTATACTTCTGGAACTCATAAAATTCTCAAATAAATTTATGGACGTGAGGAATTTATCTATTAATCATATGCAAAAATAATTAACAAATTTCACTCTCCAAATAAAAATGGCAGCAATACTCGTGAGCGCTAAAGTTTCTGTTTTTGACAGCATGATCAACAAGACTTTCCCAAGTCTTCCCAAAGGTTCTACTTGGCACAAACACTAATTAAAAGCATAAAACAACATCTAAACAGATTCTAGATTAATTATTTATTACTAAACAGGAGCAAAAGCAAGGAATAAAAATAAAATTGGGTTGCCTCCCAACAAGCGCTATCATTTAACGCCCCTAGCTAGGCATGATGATTTCGACGATGCTCACATAAAAGATAAGAATTGAAACATAAAGAGAGCATCATGAAGAATATGACTAGCACATTTAAGTCTAACATGCTTCCTATGCATAGGGATTTTGTGAGCAAACAACTTATGGGAACAATAATCAACTGGCATAGGAGGGCAAAACAAACATAACTTCGAAACTTTAAGCACATAGAGAGGAAACTTGATATTATTGCAATTCCTACAAGCATATATTCCTCCCTCATAATAATTTTAAGTAGCATCATGAATGAATTCAAAAATATATAAATCACTTAAAGCATTCTTTTCATGATCTACAAGCATAGAAAATTTACTACTCTCCACATAAGCAAAATTCTTCTCATTCGGAATAGTGGGAGTATCATAAGAAACTTGAATACTATAAATTGTTTCCACATTAAAAGAGTAATGTTCAGAGAAGGGGTAACCATAATCATGACAAGTTTTATAAATATAATCACTACTTTTTATAGCATAAGTATCATCACAATAATCATCATAAGTAGGAGGCATGCTATCATCATTATAAATTTGCATAACAAAACTTGGGAGACTAAAAATATCATCTTCATTAAGGGTAGCATCCCCAAGCTTGGGACAAAAATTAATTGCAGCAAATATATTCTCAAAAACATCATATTCATCAAACATAGCATCCCCAAGCTTGGGCCTTTTCATATAATAAGCGTAATCACTCTCATCATTAATAGTATGGGTAGCACCAATAGTATAGCAATTATCATATTCTTCCAAGCATGTGCCAAAAAGATTTTCAAGATTATAAGAAGTATGATTATCTTCCACAATTATATTTTCATGAGGCACAATAGTAATAGGAGCAGCATTATTTGGGAGAGATATCTTTTTACCTCTCTTTCTTTTTCTTTTCTTCTTCTTCACCACATCATGTGTGGGTTCAATCCTCTTTTTGGAGCTCCTTATTAATGAGATTGGTTGAATGGGAGGCTCCTCCTCATTACCTGATTCATCATAAGAAATAATAGGAGGGTATTGGGAAGCCTCTTCCCTTTCTTTAGTATTCTCTTCATCTTCTATTTGTTTTCTTTTCTTTATGTAGTTGGCAATATAAGGGTTTTCAATACAATTCACCGCACAATACATATAAATTTTCTCTAGATCAAAATGAAGAGCTTTATCAAGGGCAAATTTTGGAATATCCTTAGTTATACGTTTCATTTCTTCGTAGCCCATAAGCAAACTAAGTTCATTATATGTGCAAGGGAAATCAAGTCATCACAATTTTTGGACACGATTAGATCATGAAACAATTTGCATCAGATAATTAAATGACCACATTCATTACAAAGCCCACAAGTATGGCCAAGAAAATTCAAATTTTCAACACAATCATCTAGCTCTTATTGCAACAATTTAGTTTCTAAGTACTTATGCTTCTTGCAATATCTATCTTCTCTATTTGGTGTGTACTTACAAACCCAATGCACTCCACAAAAATTGACATGTTTATAGGAGACATTTTCATCATAACTAGTGCAATCATCATTAGTGTCATGGATATTCAAAGAATTCGTACTAACAACATTGCAATCATGCTCATCATTCAAATATTTAGTTCCAAACATTCTAATGCATTCTTCTTCTAGCACTTGAGCACAATTTTCCTTTCCATCATACTCACGAAAGATATTAAAAAGATGAAGCGTATGAGGCAAACTCAATTCCATATTTTTTTATAGTTTTCTTTTATAAACTAAACTAGTGATAAAACAAGAAATTAAAAGACTCGATTGCAAGATCTAAAGATATACCTTCAAGCGCTAACCTCCCCGGCAACGGCGCCAGAAAAGAGCTTGATGTCTACTACACAACCTTCTTCTTGTAGACGTTGTTGGGCCTCCAAGTGCAGAGGTTTGTAGGACAGTAGCAAATTTCCCTCAAGTGGATGACCTAAGGTTTATCAATCCGTAGGAGGCATAGGATGAAGATGGTCTCTCTCAAGCAACCCTGCAACCAAATAACAAAGAGTCTCTTGTGTCCCCAACACACCCAATACAATGGTAAATTGTATAGGTGCACTAGTTCGGCGAAGAGATGGTGATACAAGTGCAATATGGATGGTAGATAAAGGTATTTGTAATCTGAAATTATAAAAACAGCAAGGTAACGAATGATAAAAGTGAGCGTAAACGGTATTGCCATGTGTTGAAACAAGGCCTAGGGTTCATACTTTCACTAGTGTAAGTTCCCTCAACAATACTAACATAATTGGATCACATAACTATCCCTCAACATGCAACAAAGAGTCACTCCAAAGTCACTAATAGTGGAGAACGAACGAAGAGATTATGGTAGGGTACAAAACCACCTCAAAGTTATTCTTTCCAATCAATCCGTTGGGCTATTCCTATAAGTGTCACAAACAGCCCTAGAGTTCGTACTGGAATAACACCTTAAGACACAAATCAACCAAATCCCTAATGTCACCTAGATACTCCAATGTCACCTCAAGTATCCGTGGGTATGATTACACGATATGCATCACACAATCTCAGATTCATCTATTCAACCAACACAAAAGGACCTCAAAGAGTGCCCCAAAGTTTCTATCGGAGAATCACGACGAAAACGTGTGCCAACCCCTATGCATAGGTTCATGGGCAGAACCCGCAAGTTGGTCACCAAAACATACATCAAGTGAATCACGGGGTATCCCATTGTCACCACAGATACGCACGGCAAGACATACATCAAGTGTTCTCAAATCTTTAAAGACTCAATCCGATAAGATAACTTCAAAGGGGAAACTCAATTCATTACAAGAGAGTAGAGGGGGAAGAAACATCATAGGATCCAAATATAATAGCAAAGCTCGCGATACATCAAGATCGTATCACCTCAAGAACGAGAGAGAGAGAGAGATCAAACACATAGCTACTGGTACATACCCTTAGCCCCAAGGGAGAACTACTCCCTCCTCGTCATGGGGAGCACCGGGATGATGAAGATGGCCACCGAGGAAGGACTGCCCCCTCCGGCAGGGTGTCGGAACGGGTCTAGATTGGTTTTCAGTGGCTACAGAGGCTTCTGGCGGCGGAACTCCTGATCTATTGTGTGTTCTGGAAGTTTTAGGCTACGTAGGTATATATGGGTGAAAGAAGCACGTCAGTGGACCGAAGGGGGGCCACGAGGCAGGGGGGCGCGCCCTAGGGGGTGGGGGCGCCCCCACCCTCATGGGCACCTCCCTTCTTTCCTGACGTGCACTCCAAGCTTTTCCGGTAGCTTTCCTTCCAAAAATAACTTCTCCAGTTGATTTCATTCCGTTTCAACTCCGTTTGATATTCCTTTTCTTCGAAACACTGAAATAGGCAAAAAACAACAATTCTAGGCTAGGCCTCTGGTTAATAGGTTAGTCCCAAAAATAATATAAAAGTGGATAATAAAGCATGGAGCAATCAAAAATTATAGATAGGTTGGAGACGTATCACTCCTCCACAACCACCATTCTGTTCCACCTAAAGTGCTATGTCCATGGCTCACGCTCATGTATTGCGTGAAGATTGAAAAAGTTTGAGAACACCAAAAGTATGAAACAATTGCTTGTCTTGTCATCGGGGTTGTGCATGATTTAAATACTTTGTGTGGTGAAGATAGAGCATAGCCAGACTATATGATTTTGTGGGGATAACTTTCTTTGGCCATGTTATTTTGAAGAGACATAATTGCTTAGTTAGTATGTTTGAAGTACTATTATTTCTATGTCAATATTGAACTTTTGTCTTGAATCTTTCGGATCTGAATATTCATACCATAATTAAGAAGAATTACATTGAAATTATGCCAAGTAGCATTCCACATCAAAAATTCTGTTTTTATTATTTACATACTCGAGGACGAGCAGGAATTAAGCTTGGGGATGCTTGATACGTCTCCAATGTATCTATAATTCTTGATTGTTCCATGCTATATTATATTCTGTTTTGGATATTGTTGGGCTTTATTATACACTTTTATATTATTTTTGGGACTAACCTATTAACCGGAGGCCCAACCTAGATTTGCAGTTTTTTTTGCCTATTTTAGGGTTTCGCAGAAAAAGAATATCAAACGGAGTCCAAACAGAATGAAACCTTCGGGAACATGATTTTCGGAATGAACATGATCCAGAGGACTTGGACCCTACGTGAAGCAATCAACAAGGAAGGCACGAGGTAGGGGTCCGCGCCTACCCCCCCCCCCCCAGGCGCGCCCTCCGCCGTCGTGGGCTCCCTGTTGCTCCATCGACGTACTTCTTCCTCCTATATATATACCTATGCACCCCCAAACTACCAGATACGGAGCCAAAACCCTAATTCCACTGCCATAACTTTCTGTATCCACGAGATCCATCTTGGGGCCTTTTCCGGAGCTCCGCCGGAGGGGGCATCGATCATGGAGGGCTTCTACATCAACACCATAGCCTCTCCGATGAAGTGTGAGTAGTTTACTTCAGACCTACGGTTCCATAGTTATTAGCTAGATGGCTTCTTCTCTCTTTTTGGATCTCAATACAAAGTTCTCCCCCTCTCTTGTGGAGATCTATTCGATGTAATCTTCTTTTGCGGTGTGTTTGTTGAGACCGATGAATTGTGGGTTTATGATCAAGTTTATCTATGAACAATATTTGAATCTTCTCTGAATTCTTTTATGTATGATTGGTTATCTTTGCAAGTCTCTTCGAATTATCAGTTTGGTTTGGCCTACTAGATTGATCTTTCTTGCAATGGGAGAAGTGCTTAGATTTGGGTTCAATCTTGTGGTGTCCTTTCCCAGTGACAGTAGGGGCAGCAAGGCACGTATTGTATTGTTGCCATCGAGAATAACAATATGGGTTTATATCATATTGCATGAGTTTATCCCTCTACATCATGTCATCTTGCTTAAAGCGTTACTCTGTTCTCTTGAACTTAATACTCTAGATGCATGCTGAATAGCGATCGATGTGTGGAGTAATAGTAGTAGATGCAGGCAGGAGTCAGTCTACTTGTCTCGGACGTGATGCCTATATACATGATCATACCTAAGTATTCTCATAACTATGCTCAATTCTGTCAATTGCTCAACAGTAATTTGTTCACCCACCATAAATACGTATGCCCTTGAGAGAAGCCACTAGTGAAACCTATGGCCCCCGGGTCTATCTTCCATCATATTAATCTTCCAATACTTAGTTATTTCCTTTGCCATTTATTTTACTTGCATATTTTATTTCTATTTATCATAAAAATACCAAAAATATTATCTTATCATATCTATCAGATCTCACTCTCGTAAGTGACCATGTAGGGATTGACAACCCCTTATCGCGTTGGTTGCGAGGATTTATTTGTTTGTGTAGGTGTGAGAGACTTGTGCGACCTCCTACTGGATTGATACCTTGGTACTCAAAAACTGAGGGAAATACTTACGCTAATTTGCTGCATCACCCTTTCCTCTTCAAGGGAAAACCAACACAGTGCTCAAGAGGTAGCAGTCCTACAGCACCAGCCGCAAACTGTTCTCATTGTAATATAATTAGTACGTCAAGGCGCGTTGATACATGTAGTGCGATAAGAAATAGGTTATTTGACATGCCGAAATCAAGCGAGAGCTACATGAGGGTCCTAAAAAATAGGTAAAGTTATCGTTAACGAAATCACCTAAAAAGTCCCCCATACGTCTGCGTTTCTCGCTGTTTTGGTGTGTTTATCCTTCAAGAGGACCGATGACCAGGCCATCAGATGGTGTCTGAGGGATTGAGACCTAAAAAAGGAAACAATTAAAAATGAAAGTATATGTGTATCTGACGTCGGTTGAGCCATACTACGGACCACAAGCTAGCTATGCCTCCGTCGATGCCCATGGGATTTTGAGTGCGTAATTATGTATGCGCGGCATGAATGCCTCCACTTGATCGGAACTGCGACGGAGGCCGGATTGCTAGTCGAGCTCCTGACGAGCTGAGCTCTCCTGCTACAGAGTAGTTCGAGCCCTCTTAACGGTGTGCGCGAGCTCGGCAACCGAATGAAGGTTCTGCTTGAGAAGGCCGCTCTGTACTTCTGCTGCTAAAGCAGCTGTGTGCTCTTCTGTATGGAGGGAGCGTTCCGTATTTCCATTAACCGTTATGACGCCGCGTGGACCGGGCATCTTGAGCTTGAGATAAGCATAGTGTGGTACTGCGTTGAATCGAACGAACGCAGTTCGTCCGAGCAGTGCATGATAGCCGCTGCGAAAGGGGACGATATCAAAGATTAACTCCTCACTTCAGAAGTTGTCTAGAGATCCGAAGACAACCTCGAGTGTGATTGAGCCCGTACAGCGGGCCTCTACACCTGGTATGACTCCTTTGAAGGTAGTCCTGGTGGGCTTGATCTGGGATGGGTTAATGCCAATTTTTCGCGCTGTATCCCGATAGAGTAGGTTAAGGCTGCTATGTTTGTCCATAAGGACACGAGTCAGGTGGAACCCGTCAATTATTGGGTCTAAGACCAGTGCGGCTGAGCCACCATGACGGATACTGGTCAGATGATCCCGGCGATCAAAGGTGATCGGGCATGACGACTGAGGGAGTCCTGGATTAGGGGGTCTCCGGACAGCCGGACTATATCCTTTGGCCGGACTATTGGACTATGAAGATACGAGATTGAAGACTTCGTCCCGTGTCCGGATGGGACTCTACTTGGCGTGGAAGGGAAGCTAGGCAATACGGATATGCATATCTCCTCCTTTGTAACCGACCTTGTGTAACCCTAGCCTCCTCCGGTGTCTATATAAACCGGAGGTTTTTAGTCCGTAGGACAACATACAATCATACCATAGGCTAGCTTCTAGGGTTTAGCCTCTCTGATCTCGTGGTAGATCAACTCTTGTACTACTCATATTATCAAGAATAATCAAGCAGGATGTAGGGTTTTACCTCCATCAAGAGGGCCCGAACCTGGGTAAAACATCGTGTCCCCTGCCTCCTGTTACCATCCGCCTTAGACGCACAGTTCGGGACTCCCTACACGAGATCCGCCGGTTTTGACACCGACATTGGTGCTTTCATTGAGAGTTCCTCTGTGTCGTCATCATTAGGCTTGATGGCTCCTTCGATCATCGATAGCGATGGAGTCCAGGGTGAGACTTTTCTCCCCGGACAGATCCTTGTATTCGGCGGCTCCGCACTGCGGGCCAACTAGCTTGGCCATCTAGAGCAGATCGAGAGCTATGCCCCTGGCTATCAGGTCAGATTAGGAAACTTGAACTACACAACCGACATCCACGGAGACTTGATCTTCGACAGATTCAAGCCCTTGCCGAGTGCGCCGCACGGTCACGATGAGCATGACTTAGCTCTACCATCGGACAATGTTCAGGAGATCGCACCGGCGACCGCTCTGACCCTCAAATCGGAGCCAATTGCGCCATCCAGTGATGGGTGGATAGACCCCACCGTGGAGGCCGCACTCTCATCGGCGATCGAGCCGAGTATCGACCTTACCCTTCACGAGAGCCGTGACGCCAAACTGTCGGATTCTTCCCTGGCCACGGACTCCGAACCGCCTGCGCCCGTGCCTATCGAATCCAACTGGGCGTCGATCATGGAGTTCACCTCCGCGGATATCTTTCAGCACTCGCCCTTCGGTGACATACAGAACTCATTAAGGTCTCTCTCTCTCTGTCAGGAGATCCCTGGCCGAACCATGTCCGGTAGAATTGGGATGCAGATGACGAAGAAATTCACCGCCCACCCACCACCCACTCAGTAGCCACGGTCAATGATTTGACCGACATGCTCAACTTTGACTCCGAAGGCATCGAAGGTATGGACAACGATGCAGGAGACGAACAGGAACCACTGCCCACAGGGCACTGGACGCCCACTTCATCATATGATGTATACATGGTGGACACACCCAAACAAAACGACGACGAAGAACGGAAGGACGCAGCAAAGGGTTGTCCCCTCGAGAATTAGTCAAAGCGGCGGCGTAAGCACCACTCCAAATCCCGCCTCAGCAGAAGCAGCGATCATATAAACCCAGCGATAGAGTAAGGCGAGCCAGCGGATGACAAACACGGCATTGAACCATCGTCCGACCACGGCAACACGGAGAATCAAACCGAACAACCCAACTCCGTCGAAGATAACAGTCCGGATAACACCACACCGGATAGGCACCCGGAGCAACGGAATACCCATAAAAGGCATGTTGCCACTGCGAG
This sequence comes from Triticum dicoccoides, assembly GCF_002162155.2. Taxonomy (NCBI): domain Eukaryota; kingdom Viridiplantae; phylum Streptophyta; class Magnoliopsida; order Poales; family Poaceae; genus Triticum; species Triticum dicoccoides. The sequence goes on from NC_041386.1 coordinate 105,324,521, forward strand.
GAGTCTGAAAAAGCAGAAGCAAAGGCTCAGGGCTGCACAAGACACACTCAGAATCAGATGGAGTGAAGTACTCAACACTGAAGCGAAGTACGGGGGTAATCGCCACACCAAGAGCTACCCGAAGCGAAAGCAGCTACCTGAATTCGATGAGAAGGCCTTAGATCCCCCGCAATCAAAAAACAAAACAGCCATCCGCTCGGATAGACGACCTCATGGCCAACATAGAGCGGCAAACGATGCCGCACATAAGCCAGTACGCGATCTGCGTGAGGGCTCGCATCAAAAGGACGACGCAACCAGATCCATCTACGGGCCACGCAAGCGCGCTCCAGCATGCAATGCAACACAACTAACATCCCAACACCACGGTACACCCAAATACAGGGGTGCCGCACACCCCCTATGTTTCACCGATGAGGTGCTGGACCACGAACTTCCAGAGGGATTCAAACCCGTAAACATAGAGGCGTACGACGGAACGACATACCCTAGGGTCTGGATTGAGGACTACATCCTCCATATCCATATGGCTCGAGGAGACGGTCTCCACGCCATCAAGTACTTACCCCTCAAGCTCAAAGGGCTAGCTCGGCACTGGCTTAAAAGCCTCCCTGAAAACTCCATTGGAAGCTGGGAAGAGCTCGAAGACGCTTTTCGGGCAAATTGTCAAGGGACCTGTGTCCGACCACCGGATGCAGACGATTTGAGTCATATAACTCAACAGCCCAGAGAGTCAGCCCGAAAGATTTGGAACAGGTTCCTCACTAAAAAGAACCAAATAGTCGACTGCCCGGACACCGAAGCCTTAGCAGCTTTTAAGCACAGCGTTCGAGACGAATGGCTTGCCAGACACCTCGGCCAAGAAAAGCCGAGAACAATGGCAGCATTAACAAGCCTCATGACCCACTTTTGCGCGGGTGAGGATAGCTGGTTAGCCCGATGCAGCACCAGTGACCCAAGTACATCCGAAGTCAGGGACGAAAACGAGAAACCACGACGCAGCAAAAACAAGCGCCGGAATAAAGAAGACAGCCCAAAGAGCACGGCGGTAAATGCCGGATTTAGAAGCTCTCGGCCAGGTCAACAAAAGCTGCCCTCCGAAGGCAACAGAGACGAACTGTCCAACCCAAACAAGATTCTGGATAAAATATGTCAGATCCACAGCACCCCTGATAAGCCTGCAAATCATACCCATAGAGAATGTTGGGTTTTCAAGCAGTCCGGCAAGCTCAACGCCGAACATAAGGGGCAGGATACACCAAGCGAAGACGAGGACGAGCCTCACAAGCAAAGCATTGGGGAACAGAAGAAATTCCCACCAGAAGTCAAAATAGTAAACATGTTACACGTAATAAAGGGGGGAAACAAAGCGGCACTCCTAGTGACCCATGCCCAAGGCCTATCACCGCAGAGTTCTGCCACTGGTCGTCCCAACCGATCACCTTTGACCATCGGGATTACTCGGCAAGTATCCGGCGTGCAGGATGGGCTGCCTTGGTATTAGACCCAATAATTGACGGATACCACTTCACACGAGTCCTGATGGACAGCGGCAGCAGTTTAAACCTGATATATTAGGACACAGTCCGCAAAATGGGGGTAGACCCAACAAAAATTAGCCGCAGCAATACTACCTTTAAAGGAGTAATGCCAGGCCCAGAGGCCCATTGCACGGGCTCCCTGCTACTAGAGGTTATATTCGGCTTTCCCGATAACTTCCGCAGCAAAAATTTAACATTCCACATCGCTCCGTTCCAAAGTTGCTATCAAGCACTACTCGGACGCGAAGCTTTTGCTCGCTTTAACGCAATACCGCATTATGCTTCTTTCATGCTTAAGATACCTGGTCCACATGGCATCATTACAGTAAATGGAAATATTGAGCGCTCCTTGCGCGCGGAAGACCATGCGGCTGCCTTGGCAGTCGCACACTAAACGGCCTCACCAACTAAAGCATCTGACAGGTCGTTAAGACCACGGACGCGGTTGGACGAGTCCGGGGCAGCTATATGTAATTGATACATGTTTGATGGCTATACCTCTATTACAATACAAGGGGCTCAACGCGCGCAAACAAGTGACAATTAGGCTCAACTTTACTCATTTTGAATTGTACATGGTTTATTTAGTATAACCTACCTTTTGCATGACAACTTTTCAATTAAGTTCCTTTCTTTTTCAGATGACCATCGTCCTACACCCGTCCAGAATACGGCACAATGGAGACACAGGCGCAGACGTGCAGCAGGGACCTATTCCGAGGATTCTTTTTAGATTAAGACCTGGCGTAAACCTTTTTTACTATCTCTTGTTGATACACATCCCTCAGATTCTCAGTACAATTGAGAAGGTTGCTGACATATTGGCATGCGGCCACGTCAGAATACTGCACGTACCTGGACACCAGGGGCCTATTACAAAGGGCACTGTTTCGACCCGGTTTACAACATAAAGACCGAATACCCTAGGGAGTGTTTGGCGTCGTGAGTTTGGCCTTATATGCATCAGCTCCGAATCATTTCTTTGGTCAAATGTTGGGTTTGCCCGGCTCCTAGGTTTTGCTGCTTTACGTTCCGCTCTATCGGCTAAAGCGGCACCAGGAGAACTACTGCGATTGTGCCCTGGTTCATCCGGACGAGCACCTCAGTAGAGAAAGCCGAAAACTGACTGTCATGATATAGCGTGAGACTGGTTAACCACTCGATGACCTAGCGGAATCTTCGGGATTCCTCCGCCTTAACGAAGGGCCGTTTCCTGGCCAGGCATGTACGCGCCTCGAATTCGGACGAGCGCGGAGCCACCAGGGGCTATATAGTAGCCCGACTGTCAAACTCCTCTCGCTAAGTGAAAGTGTTAAAGCATTATAGTCCGGTTGCCTAGTTCGCTGTGCTATCACCTCCTTAATGGACCAAGATGTTGGATCAAGTGTGAACATGTGTCTTCTGCGAACACCCCCACATTATATGCGTGGGGGTTGAAGCTGACGACTGCCATCTTTCAGGTTATATACATATATACATAAATGGCCGCACAGGAGGCATCATAGCACTTTCGGGCAAAAGTATAAATACAGCCTTGATAAATTCAATAAAACTTTGTTTGTACAATGGGACTACATGTCACTAGAAAATAATATTCTTCGAGCACTGAGCCTCTATCGAACGAGCGCCTTCAAGGACTTCTTCAAAGTAGTGCTTGGGAGCCACTCGGCCTATGGCCGAACCCTGTGCCGCAATAGTGGTGGCCTCCATCTCCGCCCAGTATGTTTTGACAGGGGCAAGGGCCATCCGCGCACCTTCTATGCACGCTGATCTCTTTACAGCATCGATGTGTGGCACATCTTCAAGGAATTGTTGCACTAAGCTAAAGTAGCTACTCGGCCTTGGCCCTCCCGGCCACAGGTGATCCACAACAGACCTCATGGCAAGTCCGGACAACCTATGGAGCTCGGCCCAACTGGTCAATCGCTCATTCAGCAACAGTGGACGGACTGGAGCATGAAACTATGACCAGAACAGCTTTTCCACTTCGGGACCTTTCTGATCCTTGAAGTACTCGGCTGCATCAGCAGCACTTGCAGCCAAATCCATGTACGCGTCCGCAGAACTCCATAGCCGGTCCAGAGGAGCATACTTCGGATCTCCGAACTTAGTCCGCAACAAGAAGGGCTTCCCAGACACGATATCTGCATCTTGATTCAGCTCCTCCTTTGTCGCTCTAATTTTGGAGCGGGCTTCCTTGGCAGCCACCCGGGCCTTCTCCAGGTCCGTCGCCTTCGCCTAGTTTTCCTCTTCAAGAAGCCGATAATGGTCAGCAGCATCTTTTAACTCCATGGCCATCTTGGCAATTTTTTCTTTGCTCTCGCAATGTGCGGCCTGTTCGGCCCTTAACTCTTCGGCCGCCTGTAAAGCGGCCCATTGCTACTCCTTGCTTGCTCCTTGGCTCGGGCAAGCTCCGCCCAAAGGGTCTCCACGGTGGCCGCTCCATCTATAGTCACAACATATTAAAGATACTGGCATCATGCTGCTCTTATTATGTGACGATCACCAGAAAAATCACTCACCCTGTGCCTCGTCAAGCCGCTTGTTGACAAGCACGATGTCGGCAACTGCCGCATCCAGTTGCCGCTTTAGTTTGGCAAACCCATCAGTCCGGCTAGCCACCAGAGCTTCAACACCTGCACATAAAGGTGGTCTGGTTATTACCTGGGACTATGATCCTCTGTTTGCTGCTGTTCTCGGCGACAACCATAGTCTCAGGGGCTACTATCTGCATCGGCATACCTAACGTATGTGGTACTATTAAAGGCATACATTATTTTACGTACCTCGAAGCCTTTCAGCAGACTCATAAAATCTTCGTGCAAACCACTTTCGGCGGATGAAATCCTTTCAATTACCGTACCCATTAGCGTACGATGCGCTTCCAAGACGGCAGCTTCCCCAGAAGATGCTTCAGCGCGTCCCACCGCACACAGTATGGACCCTTGCTGTCGCTCTCCTCAGGAGCCGGATACTAGGGATGCCGGGCAGCCAAAGGGTTATCCTCTGGCGATACTGGATTCGAAGATACCCTTCGCAACGACACTTCAAGGTTGCCCGCTTCTTGAGCTGGGGAGTCCGTGGGAGGCATTTTGCTCTCCATCATCTCCGGAAGAAGATCCCCCGAAGATGAACTCTGTTGAGAAGGGCTGCGATCCGGACTACAATTTAGAAGCATCGGTTATTGTCTTCGGAAGTGAGGTAGGATATCTGCACTATTAAGTACTTTTTGATTACTTACAGCTCGGTAGAGGGCTGATCCCCGCGTGGACATTGTGCAGCAAGAATACCCTCCGAGGCAGGACCCTCTGGCGGAGATTTCTTCTCCCGTTTGGAAACCTTGGTTTCCGGATCTTTAGAGGTAGTCCTCTTCCTTCCCCGGGGAAAGAGAATGTCAGATTCTTCCCCTTGGTTATCCTCCCTCGCGGAGGCGCTCATTCCCTCGATTGGAATAGGTAGTGATGGAGGCCCGCTTTCGCCCTCTTTATTCCCCCCTTCATCTTCCTTTGAGGGCACTAGACAAGGTGCTCGCTCGAGCATCTTTTCCAGCATCGGATTGTCCAAGCCTTCAGGAAGGGGGGCCGAACACCAGATCATCTTCGCCTTTGTTATCCAGTCCTGGTCAAAGAGCGATTTTTCAGAATGATGTCATGATAAATAAAAGGACAGTGTGTTCGGCCATGGGATTACTTACTTGGGCAGCGGGGCAGTTGCGGCTCAGGCCCACGTCCTTGATAGTGTCCGGAAATTCTGAATAGTGCGTCATGCCGAGGAAATTCTGAACAGTGTGCGGTCCTTCCGGGTTGAATTCCCACATGCGGAGGGGCCGGCATTTGCAAGGCTGGACTCGACGAACCAGCATAACTTGCATTACCATAACCAGACTAAAATCTCCCTCGAAGAGATCTCGGATACGGCTCTGCATTATTGGCACGTCCTTGGCTAGACCCCAGCTCAGCCCCCTGCTGATCCATGACATCAGTTGTGGTGGAGGGCCCAAGCGAAAGGTGGGGGCAGCTACCCACTTGGCACTTCGGGGAGCTGTGACATAAAACCACTCCCGTTGCCACAATCCGGACACCTCTGGAAAGGAACCCTTTGGCCATGGAGCGTCAGCAATTTTGCTTATTAGAGCACCTCCGCACGCTGCGTACTGCCCCTCGACCATCTTCGGCTTCACATCAAAGGTCTTGAGCCACAGGCCGAAGTGAGGGGTAATGCGGAGGAAGGCCTCACAAACGACAATAAATGACGAGATGTGAAGAAGGGAATCCGGGGCCAGATCGTGAAAATCCATCCCGTAATAGAACATAAGACCCCTAACAAAGGGATCCAGAGCGAGGTCTAGTCCTCGGAGGAAGTGGGAGACGAACACAACGCTCTCGTTGGGTTTGGGAGTAGGGACGACCTGCCCTCAGGCGGGCAGCCTATGTGAAATTTCGGCGGTCAGATATCTGGCCTCCCTCAACTTCTTGATGTCCTCCTCCGTGACGGAGGAAGGCATCCACCAGCCTTGAAGGCTGGATCCGGACATGATCGAAGGTCCGAAGCACCTGACCTGGGCTTTGGGTGTTAGAACTCGAGGCGGGGGGAGGATTCGATTGAGCACGGGAGGGAAAAAGAAAAAGCCTTGTCCCTTTATAAAGGGGATGAATACCAGGCGTCCTCCTCGTGGCCGTTCAAGACTTACCTAAGAGCTAGGAGTCATACCAACATGCACGGTTGGGTTACCCACGTTTTTATTGATGAGAATCCCGTGATGAGGGGAACACGATCTCTGCTTTGACAAGACGTGTCAAGAAACCACCTCGCGTTATGTGTGGGGCTGGTTAAAGAAAAATGGTTCAAATAATTACCGGGCCGTGGCGTGATGTCATGCTGCCAAAACATGTCAGCAGATTAGATTTGTGGAAATATTATTCTCTCTACGGTGGTATGTGCAACTTATTTTGTAGGGTCGGACACTATCCTTGTATTCAAACTCTTCCGTGGTGTATTCGAAGGAGGAACCCGCCTTGCAATGCCGAAGACAACACTGCACGCCGGACTCATCATCATTGAAGCCTCATTCAGGGGCTATTGAGGGAGTCCTGGATTAGGGGGTTTCCGGACAGCCGGACTATATCCTTTGGCCGGACTGTTGGACTATGAAGATACGAGATTGAAGACTTCGTCCCATGTCCGAATGGGACTCTACTTGGCGTGGAAGGCAAGCTAGGCAATACGGATATGCATATCTCCTCCTTTGTCACCGACCTTGTGTAACCCTAGCCTCCTCCAGTGTCTATATAACCCGGAGGGTTTTAGTCTGTAGGACAACATACAATCATACCATAGGCTAGCTTCTAGGGTTTAGCCTCTCTGATCTCGTGGTAGATCAACTCTTGTACTACTCATATTATCAAGAGTAATCAAGCAGGATGTAGGGTTTTACCTCCATCAAGAGGGCCCGAACCTGGGTAAAACATCGTGTCCCCTGCCTCCTGTTACCATCCGCCTTAGGCGCACAGTTCGGGACCCCCTACCAGAGATCCGCCAGTTTTGACACTGACAACGACCATGGATTAAATTTTGGGGATCATGTAGACGTCCGTGAGCGCATGCTTGCGCTCCCTCTTGGGGATGTGGGTAGCGTCTATCATGTTCATTGTTTTGACCTGAGGGGGAAACTTCTTCTGTCCCCTGTGTTCGGTTGCGGGGGCTCTTCGTCGTCGTCATCGCTTTGTGATCCCTTTTCCCTATTCTCGGCATTTAATTTGCCGGCCTGTTTAAAAACCCAGCAATCTCTATTTGTATGATTGGGTGGCTTGTCTGGGGTGCCATGAATCTGGCACGGACGATCGAGTATGCGGTCCAAGCTGGATGGGCCAGAATTGTTCTTTTGGAACGGCTTCTTCCGCTGACTAGACTTAGGCCCCCTGAATCCCGCATTGACTGTCGTGCCCTTGGTGTTATCACTGTTGTTTCGACGCTTGTATCCGTTGCATCTAGACTTGTCTTTGCTAGTTTTAGCTTCAGGCGTGCCGGCTTCGCTTGCATTGTTTTTGTTATGGGCCAACCAACTGTCCTCGCCCGCACAAAAGCGGGTCATGAGTGCCGTGAGGGCTACCATGGATTTTGGCCTTTCTTGGCCGAGGTGGTGAGCGAGCCATTCGTCGCGGATGCTGTGTTTGAAGCTGCTAGGGCCTCGGCATCTGGACAATCAACGATTTGGTTCTTTTTAGTTAAGAACCTAGTCCAGAATTTCCTGGCGGACTCTCCGGGCTGTTGAACTATATGGCTTAAGTCATCAGCGTCCGGAGGTCGAACATATGTACCTTGGAAGTCATCGAGGAAAGCCTCTTCCGAGTCCTCCCAGCTGCCAATAGAGTTTGCAGGCAGACTGTTGAGCCAGTGCTGAGCTGGCCCTTTGAGTTTTAAAGGGAGGTATTTGATGGCATGGAGGTCGTCGCTGAGGGCCATGTGAATGTGGAGAATGAAGTCTTCGATCCACACCGCGAGGTCCGTGGTTCCATCGTATGATTCTATATTCACAGGTTTGAACCCTTCTGGGAATTCATGATCCAGGACCTCATCAGTGAAGCAATGAGGGTCCGCGGTGCCTCTATATCGGGTCGTATCGCGATGTAGCTCGGATGGAGTCCGTCTGCAGTTTTCGGCCCGTGTGTGACTAAGTTTGTCACGTCCGAATAGGTGGCCGTCGTCGCGTGTCAAGGAACACCCTCGCGATCTGTAGATTTATCTAATGTGTCCTGGTTTATTGTTCAGGGTTTGCCGGAGGTCATATGTATGCCCCTGGGCTGGTTTACCTCTGCCTATGCGCTGAGGCGGGGCTGGCTGGTGTTCGACGTGAGATGCCGTTTTGTCTTGACCACGTGGTGGTCGGTCAGCCGCATTGTAAGATGGAGGTATGTAGTTCTGCGCCTCCTCGTCAAACTGAGGTAGCAATTTGCGCTTTGGGTAGCTTTTGGTTGGGCGCTTGAGGCCGTACTCTTCGGCTGCTAGGACATCGGTCCATTTATCATTGAGCAGATCTTGGTCAGCTTGAAGCTGTTGCTGCTTCTTTTTCAGGCTCCTTGCAGTGGCAATTAGCTGGCGCTTGAAGCGCTCTTGCTCAAGAGGTTCCTCAGGCACGATGAAATCCTCGGTGCCGAGGCTCACCTCGTCCTCGAAGAGCGGAAGGTAGTTATCGTCCTCCGAGTCTTCATGCGTGGCCTGTTTACCGGGGCTAACCTGCCTGCCCTCCCATTCATCTTGTTCATTAACTATATCGACGGGGTCTTCGTTGTCTTCGACACCTTGTGGAGTATTGTCTTCTCCTGTGCCGATACTACTGTCTTTACTGCGGCATGACTTAGAGCGGCGCCGCTGACGCCGACACTTGGATTGTATTTCAGAAGGTTTATCCTTAGCTGGATCTTCCTTGTCCTCGCCGCTGTTCTCCTTTGGTGCATCCACCATGTATACATCATACGAGGAAGTGGCCGTCCAGCATCCGGTGAACGGAGGGTTCTGGACCCCTTCTTCTCCGGCATCGTCGTCCATACCGTCGATGTCCTCGGAGTCGTAGTCAAGTTTTTCAGTCAAATCCTCGACCGTGGCTATGAAGTGGGTGGCGGGTGGGCAGCGAAATTCTCCACCGTAAGCCCCTAGTTCGAGCTAGATATAGTTTGGATGTGAGTCCTTTGTCAAGGACAGGTTTTTTAACGAGTTTAGCACATCGCCCAAAGGTGAGAGCTGGAAGATGTCCACGACGCTGAATTCGAAGATCGATAAATGATCAAGCTCGGCGTCCACGGCCTCACATGGTTCGGAACTTACGGCCGGAGACGAGTCCGGAGTTCCGCTGACAGAGACATCGTGAGAGGTTAAGTCTATATGCGGATCCAATGCCGTGGAATATGTGGCCTCCGTGGTGGGGTTGATCCTCCCATCCTTGGGTGGCGCATCTTGCTCCGGATCTAGGGCCAGAGCGGTTACAAGAGCAATCTCCAGGATGCAGCCTGATGACAGATTTAGGTCATGATCATTGGGGCGACCGGGAGCGGCTACCGCGGTCTCGAATCCGGCGAAGATCAAGTCTCCACGGGTGTCCACAACGTAGCTCAAGCTCCCAAATCTGACCTGATGGCCCGGGGCATAGCTTTCGATCTGCTCCAGATGGCCAAGCGAATTAGCCCGCAGTGCGAAGCCGCCAAACACGAAGATCTGTCCGGGGAGGAAAGTTTCTCCTTGGACGGCGTCATTATGGACGATTGAAGGGGCCATCAAACCTTTTAGCGACAGCACAGTGGAACTCTCAATGAAAGCACCAATGTCGGTGTCAAAACCGGCGGATCTCGGGTAGGGGGTCCTGAACTGTGCGTCTAAGGTCGATGGTGTAGGATCTAGAAGTAGATGTGTCTAGAGGGGGGGTGATTAGACACTTAGTGCTAAAGTTGCAATTTTTAGGCCTTTTTGGTTTGAGTGGAGTTTTAGGCACAATTTCAACATACACAATACATATCAAGCAAGCATGCAAAGAGTATATGAGCAGCGGAATGTAAAGCATGCAACTTGCAAGAATGTAAGGGGAAGGGTTTGGAGAATTCAAACGCAATTGGAGACACGGATGTTTTTCCCGTGGTTCGGATAGGTGGTGCTATCCTACATCCACGTTGATGGAGACTTCAACCCACGAAGGGTAACGGTTGCGCGAGTCCACGAAGGGCTCCACCCACAAAGGGTAACGGTTGCGCGAGTCCACGGAGGGCTCCACCCACGAAGGGTAATGGTTGCGCGAGTCCACGGAGGGCTCCACCCACGAAGGGTCCACGAAGAAGCAACCACCCACAAAGGGTCCACGAAGAAGCAACCACCCACAAAGGGTCCACGAAGTAGCAACCTTGTCTATCCCATCATGGCCATCGCCCACGAAGGACTTGCCTCACTAGCGGTAGATCTTCACGAAGTAGACGATCTCCTTGCCCTTACAAAGTCCTTGGTTCAACTCCACAATCTTGTCGGAGGCTCCCAAGTGACACCTAGCCAATCTAGGAGACACCACTCTCCAAGAAGTAACAAATGGTGTGTAGGTAATGAACTCCTTGCTCTTGTGCTTCAAATGATAGTCTCCCCAACACTCAACTCTCTCTCATAGGATTTGGATCTGATGGAAAGAAGATTTGAGTGGAAAGCAACTTGGGGAAGGCTAGAGATCAAGATTCATATGGTAGGAATGGAATATCTTGGTCCCAACACATGAGTAGGTGGTTCTCTCTCAGAACATATGAGTTGGAATTGTGTATTTGTTCTGATGGCTCTCTCCACGAATGAAGAGGAGGTGGAGGGGTATATATAGCCTCCACACAAAATCCAACCATTACACACAGTTTTCCAATCTCGGTGGGACCGAATCAAAAAACTCGGTTGGACTGAAAAGGTAAACCTAGTGACCGTTAGAGATTTTCGGTGGGACTGACATGCAACTCGGTAGGACCGATATGGTTAGGGTTTGGGCATAACGTAATCTCGGTGAGACCGATTACACAAACTCGGTGAGACCGATTTTGGTAATTAGCTAAGCAGAGAGTTGGTCAGGAAAACTCGGTGGGACCGATTTGCTCTTTCGGTGAGACCGAAAAGTTACAAAAAGGAAACACTGAATTTACATTGCAATCTCGGTGGGACCGATTCGCTCTTTCGGTGAGACCGAAAAGTTACGAAAGGGAAACATAGAGTTTGCAATCCCATCTCGGTGAGACCGAGATCCCTATCGGTAGAACCGAATTGCTAGGGTTTGGCAGTGGCTTATGACAAATGAAACTCGGTGGCGCCGGATAGAAAGAATCGGTAGGACCGAGTTTGGCTTAGGGTTTAGGTCATATGTGGATATGGGAAAGTAGTTGAGGGTTTTGGAGCATATCACTAAGCACATGAAGCAAGAGGCTCATTAAGCAACACCTCATCCCTCCTTGATAGTATTGGCTTTTCCTAAAGACTCAATGTGATCTCGAATCACTAAAATATAAAATGAAGAGTCTTGAGCTTTTGAGCTCGAGCCAATCCTTTGTCCTTAGCATTTTGAAGGAGTTCCCACAACCTTTAGTCCATGCCACTCCATTGTTGAACTTATCTAAAACATGCTAGATAGAAATGTTAGTCCAACAAGAGATATGTTGTCATCAATTATCAAAACCACCTAGGGAGCACTTGTGCTTTCAATCTCCCCCTTTTTGGTAATTGATGGCAACATACATCAAAGCTTTAGATAAAGATATAAAGAACAACAAGTAAAGCTTTGGAAGGACATGTAACAAGCATAGGCTCCCCCTACATGTATGCACTCATGTAAATATGAAATATAGAGGCATGTGAGAGCATAACCATGACAGAGTAGGCAATGTGTTACATGTATCTTGGCCATATGCATCAGAGCAAAAGATTATCAAGGAAAATACCTTCATGCTCATGAGTCCTTCTTACAAACAGTATGTAGATAAGCAAGAACTCCTCATACTCATGATTTTGATGCATATACTTACCTTGTGGTCTTGAGTTGGCTTAGGATGGAATGAACCTGCACAAACAAAGTTAGATAACACAGGTACATCCACTAGCTAGAGCAAACAAAAGAAACCACAAGAATACCAAGACTGGGATGACATGTAGAGAGTGAGTACAAGGTACCACATTGAATTCAACATGTCCCCAAGAATAAAGATATGCAATGAATTTGACTGATTTCTTTCCCTTAGGTGTCTTGCTCCCCCTGAATCTTACATGGGATATTGGGAGAAGATAGGGAACAGAAAATCAGAGCTGAAAGATACAAATGGATAGAACTTAATGAAAATAAGCGTATATGAACATGTCTTTTCCCCACAAAGACATGTCACATCTCTCCTCTTGAACATCAAGCATCTGGGATCCTTGAGTATTTTCTCTCCCTGGAAATCTCTCTCTCCCCTTAATAACATCTGGGAAATCTCTCTCTCCCCCTTAACAACATCTGGGATCCTTGAGACTTTCTCTCCCCCTTGAGCTTTGATGTGCTTTGATGTGATCTCTTTCTCCTGCAAGCTTTGATGTGATCTCTCTCTCCCCCTTTGACATCAACTTCCAAGAAGGGCTTTCTGGAATCCGTCGTATAGGTTTGGTCCTTGAGACTTAGCACAAAGCAAAGGATAAAATTGTGATGCTTGTAGAGGACAAGATTCATTGAGTGGAGCTGGATCAGAAGAAATGTAGAACAAGTGGCAAACTGTTTTTCTGATTGCAAAGTCGGTGGCACCGAGTGGCATATTTCGGTGGTACCGAAAAGATTCGGTTGGACCGAAAATTGCAAGTCGGTGAAACCGAGTTTACACAGAGAAAAACACTTGTCACCTCAGCTCACTAGACATGTAGGATCTCACAAAGATTTGCAATGAATTACCTGAAGGATTTGCAAGGAATTAAATGCAGAAAATGCAGAACATAAATAGAAAGAAAAGAGAAGAGACTGAAAAATCTAGATGGAGTTTTTTTTGAAAAAGAGAAAGAAACTAAACATGCATGAGACAAATGCAATAACACAGAAAAGAACACAAGAGAACTTCATCTAGAGTTGGGCGGTGACATAGTCACCTATGTTAGAGTATATTGACTTAGGAGTCAAGTGAGAACACTTGATCATAGGTCATGCTCATCGTTTAAGCTCAAAATGGGGTTACCATTTTTTGTTTAAGCATCTTGATGTATTCACATCTTGTTGAGTTGCTTTGACTCATGTCTTGGAGTAAAGCTTCTCTAAGATGGAATAACATACCTTGGGTGGTGGTGTGGTTCTTGCTCATGTAGTTGAACTTGTGTGGGTGCTCAAGGTTGATGTAGCTCATCAAGAGTTGGGAGCACCACTTGGAGTTTGAGTTCATCTACCTACATGGGTTAGTTCTTGCAAGGAAGAGCACTTGTGTATCCAAAAATGACAATCATGAAGCTCAACATAGAATTTGTCAAAGGATATGTTTGAATTGTTTTGTGCTTCCTTGTCTTCAACCACCATTGTGTAGAGTCTTGGTGATGTAGAGATTGCTCAAGATGTGAGTGAGTCGCAATCTCATGGAATTAGATTCAACCAAGCACCTACATGGGTTAGACAACATGCAAGGTGCAAATATATCCAAGACATAAGATAGTCATCATAAGAGATATATCATGGATTAGTCATAAGCTCATGTCTTGCATGTATCCAATGGAGTTTCTACTCCAAGTTCTAAGCATAAATGATGTTCAATTCACCTCTCAACCTGCAAAATACTTTCTCATCAAGAGGTTTAGTAAATATATCCGCTAATTGCTTATCGGTGCGAACGTGCTTAAGATTAATGTCACCCTTAGCAACATGGTCTCGAATGAAATGATGACGAACTTCAATATGCTTAGTTCGAGAATGTTGTACAGGATTATGACCAATTTTGATAGCACTTTCATTGTCACAAAGCAGTGGAACATGTTTCACATAAATCCCATAATCTTTAAGAGTTTGGGTCATCCAAAGTAATTGAGCACAACATGAACCAGCGGCAATGTATTCCGCTTCGGCGGTGGATAAGGATACCGAGTTTTGTTTCTTGGAAGACCAAGACACAAGAGATCTACCAAGAAATTGACAAGCACCCGAAGTGGACTTTCTATCAACCTTATCTCCGGCATAATCCGAGTCGGAATAGCCAACAAGATCAAAAGAAGACCTCTTAGGATACCAAATGCCAAAATTTGGTGTATGGATTAAATATCTCACTATCCTTTTCACAGCCTTAAGATGACATTCTTTAGGAGCAGCTTGATATCGTGCACACATGCACACACTTAGCATAATATCGGGACGTGAAGCACATAGGTATAACAATGAACCAATCATAGAGCGATAAACCTTTTGATCAACCGGCTCACCATCTTTGGTCAAATCATTATGTCCACTAGTAGGCATGGGTGTAGACATACCTTTGCATTCTTGCATATTGAACTTCTTGAATAAGTCCTTGGTGTACTTTGTTTGAGAGACAAATGTACCTTCCTTAGTTTGCTTGATTTGCAAACCGAGAAAGAATTTGAGTTCACTCATCATAGACATCTCAAACTTCTCTGACATTAGCTTTCCAAACTTTTCACTAAAGAGAGGGTTAGTTGAACCAAATATGATATCATCAACATAAATTTGGCATACAAATAGTTCTCTATTAACCCTTTTAGTAAAAAGAGTAGAATCAATTTTACCAATTTCAAAACCACTTGTAGTGAGGAACTTGGTCAAGCATTTATACCATGCTCTAGGAGCTTGTTTAAGACCATAAAGAGTGTTGTGAAGTTTGTAAACATGATTTGGTTTCTTAGGATTGATAAAACCGGGAGGTTGTTTGACATAAACTTCCTCCTCTATTTCACCATTTAGAAAAGCACTTTTGATGTCCATTTGGTACAAGGTGATATTATGGTGATTAGCATAGGCAAGTAAGATGTGAATGGACTCAAGTCTAGCAACGGGAGCATATGTGTCACCATAGTCCATACCTTCGACTTGTGTGTATCCTTGGGCGACGAGACGTGCTTTGTTGCGAACCACTTGTCCATCTTCATCTTGCTTGTTGCGAAACACCCATTTGGTACCAATGATGTTGTGGTTGTTGTCGGGCTTCTCAACTAATGTCCAAACTTGGTTTCTCTCAAAGTTGTGTAGCTCTTCATGCATAGCGTTTATCCAATCCGGATCTTCCAATGCTTCTTCAACCTTCATAGGTTCAATGCTAGATATGAATGAATAGTTTTCACAAAAGTTAGCTAAACGAGTCTTTGAGCGAGTGATTCTCCCGGTTTGTATATCATTTAAGATTTGCTCGACGGGATGATCTTTGGCAATTCTTGCTCGAACTCGTGAGAGATTTTGCTTGGGTCTTTGTTGAACATCTTCTTCATCTTGTTCTTCTTCTTGGTCTTCTTCATTGTTGACGTTGTCGTTCTCTTGTCGTGGTGGAGAAGGAGGTTGTTGATGTTCGTCTTGATGTATTTCCTCGTTTTCTTCATCTTGATGTGTCCCACTTGTGGATGCTTCCGTGTCAATTCTTGGTTCACTTTGTCATGAAGTAGAAGCTTCCACTTGGACGGATGAAGTACTCTCCTTCACCTCCGTTGTACGAATTTTTCCAATGGACAAGTCTTGGATTGCTTCTGAAGGGTCTTTGTCTCCTACATCAATTGGCAATTGCTCTACTTGCGAGCCATTAGATTCATCAAACTTCACATCTACCGTCTTTTCAACCTTTCGAGTGAAATTGTTGTAGACATGGTAAGTGTGAGAGTTTGAGCCATAACCAAGTAGGAAACCTTCATGAGATTTAGTAGCAAACTTTGAATGACAATGCTTATCAAGAATGTAGCACTTTGAGCCGAATACTCGAAAGTATCCAACTTGGGGTTTGTTACCGGTGAGAAGCTCGTATGTCGTCTTGCCGAGTAGCTTGTGAAGATATAAGCGATTTGTTGCGTGACAAGCTGTCTCAACCGCTTCTGCCCAAAAGTGCTTCGGCGTCTTGTATTCATCAAGCATCGTTCTTGCCATTTCGATGAGCGTCCGGTTCTTCCTATCAACGACTCCATTTTGTGGAGGTGTGTACGTAGCCGAGAACTCATGTGAAATCCCTTCTTCGTCAAGAAAGGTGTCCACATTTGCGTTCTTGAACTCCGTTTCGTTGTCACTCTGAACCTTCTTGATCTTCACGTCAAACTGATTTTGGGCCTTCCTAGCAAAGTTTTTGAAGATCTTCTGGACCTGCGACTTGTCATTAAGAAAGAACACCCATGTAAATCTTGAAAAATCATCAACTATAACTAGACCAAAAGAATTTCCACCGAGACTCTTGTAGGCGTTGGGACCAAAAAGATCCATATGAAGTAGCTCGAGTGGCCTCCTTGTGGTCATGATGTTCTTCACGGGATGTCTTCCTCCAACCTGTTTACCTGCTTGACAAGCACTGCAAAGTCTATCCTTATCAAATATGACATCGTTAACTCCAAGGATATGATTTCCTTTAATAAGCTTGTCAAGGTTTCTCATGCCAACGTGACCTAGTCGTCTATGCCACAACCAACCTTTTGAGGATTTAGCAATAAAGCAAGTTTTAGGTTGTGCCTTTTTAGATAAATCGACAATGTAAAGATCACCTCTATGCATACCGGTAAAGACCATTTTATGATTGTCTCAACGAAATACTTGGCACTCTACCTCAGCAAATAGGACATTCAAACCGAAATCAGCAAGTCTAGATACTGAAAGTAAGTTGTAGCCAAGAGATTCAACGAGCATGACATTTTGAATGGAACTATCATGTGAGATGGCCACCTTACCAAGGCCAACCACTTTACCCTTTGAATTATCACCAAAGGTGACATATTTTCGAGGGCCGTCATTTTCAGCAAGCTCACGAAACATCTCTTCATCTCCGGTCATATGATCAGTACATCCACTATCAAGAACCCATTCCTTTCCTCCTGATTCATATCCCTGAAGATTTGCCATAAGACCAAAATGTCTCATTGCATCATCAAGATCGAAGTCACTATCATCATCATCATCATAGTATCCATGTTCATCATGATCTTGTGACTCATCATTTCCTAGAGAGGGTAATTCATTAGAAAAATGATCATCAAAGTGGACACTTTTATGAATTCTTATAGCTTCGAATATGATATCACTAATGATTCCAACATCTCCTTTAGCATGCTTAAGATTGGTAAGTTCAAATAGACAATTACCAAAACTAGGATCACTAGAGTTCATCTTACTCAAGGCAATAGATTTATGGAGAATTTCATCCAAAGTTTTCAAGGAATGATCGGGAAATCGTTCCTCAAGAAATTTCCATATAGTATAGGCACAATTAAGAGTAGGCAAACTAGCAATCAAATTTTTGGGCAATCCTCTAATGATGAGCTCAATAGTTCTAAGATTGCGAATCATGTCAATATCTTCATCTAGGGTGGGATGCAAAGGATCAATATGAGGTGCACAAGGGCTAGCAATATACTTGTTCAAATGATATTGATTGAAAATTACAAGCATCTCATTTTTCCACTCATGAAAATACTCTCCATCAAGAGTAGGCACTCTATGTCTAAGACTCCCTAAGGTAGACACATCCATCTTCCTCCAATGGTGATTAATCCAAGGCAATGGAGACCAAAGCTCTGATACCACTTGTAGGATCTAGAAGTAGATGTGTCTAGAGGGGGGGTGATTAGACACTTAGTTCTAAAGTTGCAATTTTTAGGCCTTTTTGGTTTGAGTGGAGTTTTAGGCACAATTTCAACATACACAATACATATCAAGCAAGCATGCAAAGAGTATATGAGCAGCGGAATGTAAAGCATGCAACTTGCAAGAATGTAAGGGGAAGGGTTTGGAGAATTCAAACGCAATTGGAGACACGGATGTTTTTCCCGTGGTTCGGATAGGTGGTGCTATCCTACATCCACGTTGATGGAGACTTCAACCCACGAAGGGTAACGGTTGCGCGAGTCCACGGAGGGCTCCACCCACAAAGGGTAACGGTTGCGTGAGTCCACGGAGGGCTCCACCCACGAAGGGTAATGGTTGCGCGAGTCCACGGAGGGCTCCACCCACGAAGGGTCCATGAAGAAGCAACCACCCACAAAGGGTCCACGAAGAAGCAACCACCCACAAAGGGTCCACGAAGTAGCAACCTTGTCTATCCCATCATGGCCATCGCCCACGAAGGACTTGCCTCACTAGTGGTAGATCTTCACGAAGTAGGCGATGTCCTTGCCCTTACAAACTCCTTGGTTCAACTCCACAATCTTGTCGGAGGCTCCCAAGTGACACCTAGCCAATCTAGGAGACACCACTCTCCAAGAAGTAACAAATGGTGTGTAGGTAATGAACTCCTTGCTCTTGTGCTTCAAATGATAGTCTCCCCAACACTCAACTCTCTCTCATAGGATTTGGATCTGATGGAAAGAAGATTTGAGTGGAAAGCAACTTGGGGAAGGCTAGAGATCAAGATTCATATGGTAGGAATGGAATATCTTGGTCTCAACACATGAGTAGGTGGTTCTCTCTCAGAACATATGAGCTGGAATTGTGTATGTGTTCTGATGGCTCTCTCCACGAATGAAGAGGAGGTGGAGGGGTATATATAGCCTCCACACAAAATCCAACCATTACACACAGTTTTCCAATCTTGGTGGGACCGAATCAAAAAACTCGGTCGGACCGAAAAGGTAAACCTAGTGACCGTTAGAGATTTTCGGTGGGACTGACATGCAACTCGGTAGGACCGATATGGTTAGGGTTTGGGCATAACGTAATCTCAGTGAGACCGATTACACAAACTCGGTGAGACCGATTTTGGTAATTAGCTAAGCAGAGAGTTGGTCAGGCAAACTCGGTGGGACCGATTTGCTCTTTCGGTGAGACTGAAAAGTTACAAAAAGGAAACACTGAATTTACATTGCAATCTCGGTGGGACCGATTCGCTCTTTCGGTGAGACCGAAAAGTTACGAAAGGGAAACAGAGAGTTTGCAATCCCATCTCGGTGAGACTGAGATCCCTATCGGTAGAACCGAATTGCTAGGGTTTGGCAGTGGCTTATGACAAATGAAACTCGGTGGCGCCGGATAGAAAGAATCGGTAGGACCGAGTTTGGCTTAGGGTTTAGGTCATATGTGGATATGGGAAAGTAGTTGAGGGTTTTGGAGCATATCACTAAGCACATGAAGCAAGAGGCTCATTAAGCAACACCTCATCCCTCCTTGATAGTATTGGCTTTTCCTAAAGACTCAATGTGATCTTGGATCACTAAAATATAAAATGAAGAGTCTTGAGCTTTTGAGCTTGAGCCAATCCTTTGTCCTTAGCATTTTGAAGGAGTTCCCACAACCTTTAGTCCATGCCACTCCATTGTTGAACTTATCTGAAACATGCTAGATAGAAATGTTAGTCCAACAAGAGATATGTTGTCATCAATTATCAAAATCACCTAGGGAGCACTTGTGCTTTCAGATGGTAACAGGAGAGAAGGGACACGATGTTTACCCAGGTTCGGGCCCTCTCTATGTAGGTAATACCCTACGTCCTGCTGGATTGATATTGATGAATATGAGTGTTATAAGAGTTGATCTACCTCGAGATCATAATGACTAAACCCTAGAGGTCTAGCTTGTATGGCTATGATAATGAATGTCCTATCCGGACTAAGTCCTCCGGTTTATATAGACACCGGAAGGATCTAGGGTTACACAAGGTCGGTTACAAAGAAGGGAATCTACATATCCGGTCGTCAAGCTTGCCTTCCACGCCAAGGAGTGTCCCATCCGGACTCGGGTGCAGTCTTCGGTCTTCGTATCTTCACAGCCCATCAGTCCGGCCCAAGGCTAACAGGACGGACGCCCGAGGACCCCTTAATCCATGACTCCCTCAGCAGCTCCACCTCATTACCTTATCCTACCATAAGCTTAAATAGTCTTAATCTCGCGGGTGTGAGATTGCTGAGTCCTCGTGGCTCATGGATACTTCCAAACAGTTGCAGGTGCCGATGATACCAGTGCAGGTGACGCAACCGAGCTCCAGTGGGAGCTCGATGAAGATCTTGTTCGTTGTTATGTGTCTTTTCCGGTTGATCAGTAGTGGTGCCCAGTTGGGACGATCGGGGATCTAGCATTTGGGGTTGTCTTCTTTTATTTTGGTTCCATAGTCAGACCTTGATTGTACTCTAGATGATGTATGTTTAACTTGTTATTTGTGTGAAGTGGCGATTGTAAGCCAACTCTTTATCCCTTTCTTATTCAATACATGGGATTGTGTGAAGATTACCCCACTTGCGACTAAAACACCATGCGGTTATGCCTCTAAGTCGTGCCTCGACACATGGGTGATATAACCGCATCGTGGGTGTTACATTTGTTTAGTGTATATGGTGTTGTTTCAAGTGTGTATCCCTAAAATGATAAAAGTAGATCAGTAAATGACATCATTGACCTTACCATGTCTAAGAAGGTTTGGTTACGCCTTTTAGACACTCTGTTCCTCTGCGGAGTTCTGGGAGGAGTAAGTCATGAGACAATTGCACAAACTCTTAGATGTTTGCTAAACTCATTACTTAGATATTCTCCTCCATGATCTGATCATAGAAACTTTATCTTTTTCCATGATGATTCTCAACTACGTTTTGAAATTCTTTGAACTTTTCAAATATTCCATACTTATGTTCCATCAAGTAGATATAACCATATCTACTCAAATCACCAGTGAAGGTTACGAAGTATAAGTATCCACCACGCGCCGGAATACTCATTGGACCACATACATCACTATGTATTATATCCAATAATTCAAGCGCCCGTTCAGGATGACCAGTGAACGGTGTTTTAGTCATTTTACCCATTAGACAAGCTTCGCATGTGCCAAATGATTCAAAATCAAATGATATTAGTAGTCCATCTTTATGAAGTTTTTGCATATGTTGTTTCCAATGTGACCAAGACGGTTCTGCCACATGTAAGTGGTATTATCAGTCTTCTTAAGATGTTTAGCATTAATGTTATAGACATCCTTTTCACATTCAAGATCCAATATGAATAATCCACCAACTATGGGTGCAAATCCATAAAGCATATTCTCATAATATATTGAACAACCATTGTTCACTGATTTATAAGAATAATCCCCACTTATCAAACATGACCCATAGATAATGTTCTTACATAACTTCGGAACAAAATAATAATTATTTAGTTCTAAGATAAATCCTGAAGGTAAACATAATGTCATCACTGACGGGTTGAGCAGCAATTCCATCACCATTCCCGATAGGCATCACGACTTCATTTCTTCTTAGCTTGTGAATCTTCTGCAGTCCCTGCATTATGTTGCAGATGTGAGCAACTGATTCGGTATCAAATACCCATGATTTGGAGTTCCCAGTAAGTAGAATACCAATAGCATGAACTTGTATAACTTTTATACCTTTACCAGAAGACGAGTTCTTCTTATCTGCCAGATATTTCAAGCAATTTCTCTTCCAATGTCCTTTCTCTCTATAGTAGAAACATATAGTCTCGTGATGTCTACTACGCAACTTTATTCTTGTAGACTTGTGTTGGGCCTCCAGGCGCAAAGTTTTGTAGGACTGTAGCAATTTTCCCTCAAGTGGATGACCTAAGGTTTATCAATCCGTGGGAGGCGTAGGATGAAGATGGTCTCTCTCAAATGACCCGACAACCAAATACAAGAAATCTCTTGTGTCCCCAACACACCTAATACAATGGCAAATTGTATAGGTGCACTAGTCCGGCGAAGAGATGGTGATAAAAGTGTAATATAGATAGTAGAAATATATTTTTATAATTTGGATAAATAAAAACAGCAAGGTAACAAATAGTAAACGGGCACAAAACGGTATTGCAATTCTTAAAAATGAGGCCTAGGGTCCGTACTTTCGCTAGTGCAATATCTCAACAGTGCTAATATAATTGGATCATATAACCACCCCTCAAAGTGCAATGAAGAATCACTTCAAAGTTCATATCTAGCGGAGAACATAAGACGAAATTGTTTGTAGGGTACGAAACCACCTCAAAGCTATTCTTTCCGATTAATCTATCCTAGAGTTCGTACTAAAATAACACGAAGCTATTCTTTCCGATCGATCTAACCAAGAGTTTGTACTAAAATAACACCAAAGCAAATTCAGATTCATAATACTCGATTCAACACAAAGAACTTCAAAGAGCGCCCCAAGATTTCTACCGAAGAAACAAAGACAAGAACGTGCATCAACCCCCATGCATAGATTACCCCAATGTCACCTCAGGAATCCACGAGTTGAGTGCCAAAACATATATCAAGTGAATCAATACGATACCCCATTGTCACCACAAGTATTCAATTCCAAGACATATATTAAGTGCTCTCAAATCCGTAAAACTATTCAATCCGATAACAACAAAATATCAAAGGGAAAAACTCAATTTATCACAACAAGATAGAGAGGGGAAAACACCATATGATCCGACTATATTAACAAATCCCGCGGTACATCAAGATCATGACATCTCAAGAACACGAGAGAGAGAGAGAGAGAGAGAGAGAGAGATTAAACACATAGCTACTGGTACAAACCCTCAGCCCCGAGGGTGGATACTCCCTCGTCATCATGGTCGCCGCCAGGATGATGAAGATAGCCACCGGAGATGATTCCCCCCCTCTCCCAGGGTGTCAGAAAGGGTCTAGATTGGTTTTCGGTGGCTACAGAGGCCTGCGGTGGCGGAACTTCTGATCTATGTTAACCCCGAGGGTTTTTAGAATATTTGGGATTTTATAGGGCAAAGAAGGGGTGCGAGAGGCCATCGAGGTGGGCACAAACCACCTGGGCGTTCTTGGGCCCCCAGGCACGCCCTGGTGGGTTGTGCCCCCCTTGGGGCACCACCCCAGGTGCTTCTCTGGCCCATCCTATGTGTTCTAGTCCATAAAAAATCTCCAAAAAGTTCCGCGGTGTTTGGACTCCGTTTGATATTGATTTCCTGCGATGTAAAAAAAGCAAAAAATAGCAACTGGCACTGGGTCAATAGGTTAGTCCCAAAAAATGATATAAAGTTGCTAGAAAATTATTGTAAAACATCCAAGAATGGTAATATAATGGCATGAATACTTCATAAATTATAGATACGTTGGAGACGTATCAGCATCCCCAAGCTTAATTCCTACTCGTCCTCGAGTAGGTAAATGATAAAATAAATAATTTATGAAGTGTGAATGCTAGCAAAGTGCATAAGTTTGATTAATGATGATTTCAATCACTTTTCCTAGCAGCATAACATCAATTCCTTCTCATAAAATTTCTCATGTTAAAGTAGCAACCAATTCACATGTTAAGTGATGCGTCTCCAACGTATCTATAAATTTTGATTGCTCCATGCTATTATATATTATGATTTGGATGTTTAATGGGCTTATTTATACACTTTTATATTATTATTGGGACTAACCTATTAACCGGAGGCCCAACCCAAATTGTTGTTTGTTTGCCTATTTCAGTGTTTCGCAGAAAAAGAATATCAAACGGAGTCCAAACGGAATGAAACCTTCGGGAGCGTGATTTTTGGAATGAACATGATCCAGAGGACTTGGAGTGGATGTCAAGCAACCAACGCGGAAGCCACGAAGTAGGGGGGCGCGCCCTCCACCCTCGTGGGCCCCTCGTGGCTCCACCGACCTACTTCTTCCTCCTATATATACCTACGTGCCCTCAAAACATCCAGGAGCACCATGAAAACCTAATTCCACCGCCGCAACCTTTTGTACCCGCGAGATCCCATCTTGGGGCCTTTTCCGGCGCTCCGCCGGAGGGGGCATTGATCAAACTTGTACATTAACACCATAGCCTCTCCGATGATGTGTGAGTAGTTTACCTCAGACCTTCAGGTCCATTCTTATTAGCTAGATGGCTTCTTCTCTCTCTTTGGATCTCAATACAAAGTTCTCCTCGATTCTCTTGGAGATCTATTCGATGTAATCTTCTTTTGCGGTGTGTTTGTCGAGATCCGATGAATTGTGGGTTTATGATCAAGATTATCTATGAACAATATTTGAATCTTCTCTGAATTCTTTTATGCATAATTTTCGGGGTTCCAGAAGTTTGTGTTAGTTAAAGATTACTACAGACTGTTCTGTTTTTGAAAGATTCTGTTTTTCGTGTGTTGTTTGTTTATTTTGATGAATCTATGGCTAGTAATGGAGTTTATAAACCATAGAGAAGTTGGAATACAGTAGGTTTAACACCAATATAAATAAATAATGAGTTCATTACAGTACCTTGAAGTGGTGTTTTGTTTTCTTTCGCTAACGGAGCTCACGAGATTTTCTGTTAAGTTTTGTGTTGTGAAGTTTTCAAGTTTTGGGTAAGGATTTGATGGATTATGTAACAAGGAGTGGCAAGAGCCTAAGCTTGGGGATGCCCAAGGCACCTCAAGGTAAAATCCAAGGACACCAAAAATCCTAAGCTTGGGGATGCCCCGGAAGTCATCCCCTCTTTTGTCTTCGTCTATCGGTAACTTTACTTGGAGCTATATTTTTATTCACCACATGATATGTGTTTTGCTTGGAGCGTCTTGTATGATTTGAGTCTTTCCTTTTTAGTTTACCACAATCATCTTCTCTGTACACACCTTTTGAGAGAGACACACATGAATCGGAATTTATTAGAATACTCTATGTGCTTTACTTATATCTTTTGAGCTATATAGTTTTTGCTCTAGTGCTTCACTTATATCTTTTAGAGCACGGTGGTGGTTTGATTTTATAGAAATAATTGATCTCTCATGCTTCACTTATATTATTTTGAGAGTCCTTTAGAACAACATGGTAATTTTCTTTTGATATTATAAAAAAACTTTCATATAAGTGCATTGAATACTAAGAGAAGTTTGATACTTGATGATTGTTTTGAGATATGGAGATAGTGATATTAAAGTTGTGCTAGTTGAGTAGTTGTGAATTTGAGAAATACTTGTGTTCAAGTTTGCAAGTCCCGTAGCATGCACGTATGGTAAACTTTGTGTAACAAATTTGAAACATGAGGTGTTATTTGATTGTCTTCCTTATGAGTGGCAGTCGGGGACGGGCGATGGTCTTTTCCTATCAATCTATCCCCCTAGGAGCATGCGCGTAATACTTGGTTTTTGATGACTTGTAGATTTTTGCAATAAGTATGTGAGTTCTTTATGACTAATGTTGAGTCCATGGATTATACGCACTCTCACCCTTCCATCATTGCTAGCCTCTTTGGTACCGTGCATTGCCCTTTCTCACTTTGAGAGTTGGTGCAAACTTCTCCGGTGCATCCAAACCCCGTGATACGATACACTCCATCACACATAAACCTCCTGATGTCTTCCTCAAAACAGCCACCATACCTACCTATTATGGCATTTCCATAGCCATTCCGAGATATATTGCCATGCAACTTTCCACCATTCCGTTTATTATGACACGCATCATCATTGTCATATTGCCTTGCATGATCATGTAGTTGACATCGTATTTGTGGCAAAGCCACCATTCATAATTATTTCATACATGTCACTCATGAGTCATTGCACATCCCGGTACACCGTCGGAGGCATTCATATAGAGTCATATCTTGTTCTAGTATCGAGTTGTAATCATTGAGTTGTAAATAAATAAATAGAAGTGTGATGATCATCATTAATAGAGCATTGTCCCAAAAAAGAGAAGAAAAAGGCCAAAAAAAAGAAGGCCCAAAAAAATTAAAAAATAATAAAAAGGGGCAATGCTACTATCCTTTTTTCCACACTTGTGATTCAAAGTAGCACCATGATCTTTATGATAGAGAGTCTCTTGTTTTGTCATTTTCATATACTAGTAGGAATTTTTCATTATAGAACTTGGCTTGTATATTCCAACAATGGGCCTCCTCAAGTGCCCTGGGTCTTCGTGAGCAAGCAAGTTGGATGCACACCCACCTAGTTTATTTTGTTAAGCTTTCATACATTTATAGATTTAGTGCATCCATTGCATGGCAATCCCTACTCCTTGCATTGACATCAATTGATGGGCATCTCCCTAGCCCATTGATTAGCCGCGTCAATGTGAGACTTTCTCATTTTTGTCTTCTCCACATAACCCCCTTCATTATATTCTATTCCACCCATAGTGCTATATCCATGGTTCACGCTCATGTATTGCGTGAAAGTTGAAAAACGTTTGAGATTACTATAGTATGAAACAATTGCTTGGCTTGTCATCAGGGTTGTGCATGACGAGAGCATTCTTGTGTGACGAAAATGGTGCATGACAAAACTATATGATTTTGTAGGGATGAACTTT
This sequence comes from Triticum dicoccoides, assembly GCF_002162155.2. Lineage (NCBI taxonomy): Eukaryota > Viridiplantae > Streptophyta > Magnoliopsida > Poales > Poaceae > Triticum > Triticum dicoccoides. The sequence continues at coordinate 105,350,946 of NC_041386.1, forward strand.
CTTTGGCCAAATTATTTTGAGAAGACATGATTGCTTAGGTAGTATGCTTGAAGTATTATTATTTTTATGTCAATATTAAGCTTTTATCTTGAATCTTTCGGATATGAACATTCATGCCACAATAAAGAAAAATTACATTGAGAAATATGTTAGGAAGCATTCCACATCAAAAATTCTGTTTTTATCATTTACCTACTCGAGGACGAGCAGGAATTAAGCTTGGGAATGCTTGATACGTCTCCAACGTATCTATAATTTTTGATTGCTCCATGCTATTATGTATTCTGTTTTGCATGTTTAATGGGCTTATTTATACACTTTTATATTATTTTTGGGACTAACCTATTAACCGGAGGCCCAGCCCAAATTGTTGTTTTTTGCCTATTTTAGTGTTTCGCAGAAAAAGAATATCAAACAGAGTCCAAACGGAATGAAACCTTCGGGAGTGTGATTTTTGGAATGAACGTGATCCAGAGGACTTGGAGTGGACGTCAAGCAACCAACGAGGAAGCCACGAGGCAGGGGCGCGCCTACCCCCCTGGGCGCGCCCTCCACCCTCGTGGCTCCACCGACCTACTTATTCCTCCTATATGTACCTACGTACCCTGAAAACATCCAGGAGCACCACGAAAACCTAATTCCACTGCCGCAACCTTCTGTACCCGTGAGATCCCATCTTGGGGCCTTTTCCAGCGCTTCACCGGAGGGGGCATTGATCACGGAGGGCTTCTACATCAACACCATAGCCTCTCCGATGATGTGTGAGTAGTTTACCTTGGACCTTCGGGTCCATTGTTATTAGCTAGATGGCTTCTTCTCTCTCTTTGGATCTCAATACAAAGTTCTCCTCGATTCTCTTGGAGATATATTCGATATAATCTTCTTTTGCGGTGTGTTTGTCAAGATCCGATGAATTGTGGGTTTATGATCAAGATTATCTATGAACAATATTTGAATCTTCTCTGAATTCTTTTATGTATGATTGGTTATCTTTGCAAGTCTCTTCGAATTTTCAGTTTGGTTTGGCCTACTAGATTGATCTTTCTTGCAATAGGAGAATTGCTTAGCTTTGGGTTCAATCTTGCGGTGCTCGATCCCAGTGACAGTAGGGGAAACGACACGTATTGTATTGTTGCCATCGAGGATAAAAAGATGGGGTTTATATCATATTGCATGAGTTTATCCCTCTACATCATGTCATCTTGCTTAAAGCGTTACTCCGTTCTTATGAACTTAATACTCTAGATGCATGCTGGATAGCGGTCGATGTGTGGAGTAATAGTAGTAGATGCAGGCAGTAGTCGGTCTACTTTTCACGGACGTGATGCCTATATACATGATCATACCTAGATATTCTCATAACTATGCTCAATTCTATTAATTGCTCGACAGTAATTTTTTCACTCACCATAATACTTATGCTATCTTGAGAGAAGCCACTAGTGAAACCTATGGCCCCCGGGTCTATCTTCCATCATATTAATCTCCCGACAACTAGCTATTTCTGGCACCATTTTTTTTTGCAATCTTTACTTTCAATCTATATCATAAAAATACCAAAAATATTTATCTTATTATTATTATCTCTATCAGATCACACTCTTGCAAGTGGTAGTGAAGGGATTGGCAACCCCTTTATCGCGTTGGTTGCGAGGTTCTTATTTGTTTGTGTAGGTACGAGGTGACTCGCGCGTGGTCTCCTACTGGATTGATACCTTGGTTCTCAAAAACTGAGGGAAATACTTATGCTACTTTGCTGCATCACCTTTTCCTCTTCAAGGGAAAACCAACGCATGATCAAGCCATGGAAACTAGAAAACAAGCAAACTATGCATAGAAAACAGAATCTGTCAAAAACAGAACAATCTATAGTAATCTGTACTGCAACCATACTTCTGCTACTCCAAAAATTCTGAAAAATTAGGACATCCTGGGGAATTTGTCTGTTAATCTTCTTCAAAAAGAATTAGTATTTTATCGCGCTTCTGTTAAAAATGATAATTATTTCCTGAGCGCAAAAGTTTCAGTTTTTCAGCAAGATCAAATCAACTATCACTGTAAGCCATCCCAAAGGTCTTACTTGGCACTTTATTGAAAAAAAAGCAATAAAACATGATTACTATAGTAGCCTAATCACGTGAGCACACAAAAATAGTAGGTAAAAGTGTTGGGTTGTCTCCCAACAAACGCTTTTCTTTAAAGCCTTTTAGCTAGGCATGATGAGTTCAATGATACTCACATAAAAGTAAAGAGTTGAAGCATAAAGAGAGCATCATGAATCACATGGCAAGCAAATTTAAGTCTAACCCACTTCCTATGCATAGGGATTTTGTGAGCAAATAATTTATGAGAGCAAGAATCAACTAGCATAGGAAGGCAAAACAAGTGCAACTTCAAAATTTTCAACACATAGAGAGGAAACTTGATATTATTGCAATATGCAAAAGCATATGTTCCTCTCTCATGGTAATTTTCAGTAGAATCATGAATGAAGTCAACAATATAACCATCACATAAAGCATTCTTTTCATGATACATATGCATATAAATTTTGTTACTCTCCACATAAGCAAAATTATTCTCATGAATAGTAGTGGGAGCGAACTCAACAAAATAACTATCATGTGATTGAAAATTAAAATCATGATCACAAGTTTCATGGTTATCATTTTTCCTTATAGCATACATGTCATCACCAAAATCATCATAGATAGGAGGCATGCTTTCATCATAATAAATTTTCTCATCACAACTTGGGGAGCTAAAAATATCATATTAATCAAATATAGCATCCCCAAGCTTATGGCTTTGTATATCATTAGCATCATGGATATTCAAAGAATCCATACTAACAACATTGCAATCATGCTCATCATTCAAATATTTTGTGCCAAACATTTTATTGACTTCTTCTTCTAACAATTAAGCACAATTTTTTGAACCATCATTTTCAAGAAAGATATTATAAAGATGATCAATAATATGATGAAACCTCAATTCCATTTTTATGTAGTTTTCTTTTAAAAGCCAAACTAGTGATAAAACAAGAAACTAAAAAATTCAATTGCAAGATCTAAAGATATACCTTCAAGCACTCACCTCCCCGACAACGGCGCCAGAAAAGAGCTTGATGTCTACTACGCAACTTTATTCTTGTAGACTCGTGTTGGGCTTCCAAGCGTAGAGTTTTGTAGGACAGTAGCAATTTTCTCTCAAGTGGATGACCTAAGGTTTATCAATCCGTGGGAGGCGTAGGATGGAGATGGTATCTCTCAAACGACCCTGGAACCAAATACAAGAAATCTCTTGTGTCCCCAACACACCTCATACAATGTCAAATTGTTGTGCGCCCCCGATTCAATCGTACACTAGTCATACACACAAACGTGTACGATCAAGATCAGGGAGTCATGGGAAGATATCACAACACAACTCTAAAAAAAGTCATACAAGCATCATATTACAAGCCAGGGGCCTCGAGGGCTCGAATACAAGAGCTCGATCATGGACGAGTCAGCGGAAGCAACAATATCTGAGTACAGACATAAGTTAAACAAGTTGCCATAAGATGGCTAGCACAAACTGGGATATAGATTGAAAGAGGCGCAAGCCTCCTGCCTGGGATCCTTCTAAACTACTCATGGTCGTCGTGAGCGGCCTGCACGTAGTAGTAGGCACCTCCAGTGTAGTAGGAGTCGTCGTCGACGGTGGCGCCTGGTTCCTGGGCTCCAACATCTGGTCGCAACAACCAGGTATAGAAAGGGGGAAAAGGGGGGAGCAAAGCAACTGTGAGTACTCATCCAAAGTACTCGCAAGCAAGGAACTACACCACATATGCATTGGTATCAATGAAAGGGGGTAGTATATGTGGACTAAACTGCAGAATGCCAGAATAAGAGGGGGATAGCTAGTCCTATCGTAGACCACGCTTCTGGCAGCCTCCATCTTGAAGCGGTAGAAGAGAGTAGATGGTAAGTTGACCAAGTATCATCGCATAGCATAATCCTACCCGGCGATCCTCTCCTTGTCGCCCTGTGAGAGAGCGGTCACCGGGTTGTATCTGGCACTTGAAAGGGTGTATTTTATTAAGTATCCGGTTCTAGTTGTCATAAGGTCAAGGTACAACTCCGGGTCATCCTTTTACCGAGGGACACGACTATTCGAATAGATAAACTTCCCTGCAGGGGTGCACCACATTTTCGAACACGCTCGATCCCCTTTGGTCGAACACACTTTCCTAGGTCATGCCCGGCCTCGAAAGATCAACACGTCGCAACCCTACCTAGGCACAACAGAGAGGTCAGCACGCTGGTCCAAATCCTATGCGCGCAGGGGTCTGGGCCCATCGCCCATTGGACACCTGCATGTTGCGAGGGTGGCCGGTGAGCAGACTTAGCAACCTCCATTTACAAGGAAGTTGCGTTACGCGGTCCAACCCGGCGGGCACCGCTCAGCCGCTGACGTCATGAAGGCTTCGGCTGATACCATGACGTCGAGTGCCCATAACTGTTCCTGCATAGTTGGTTAGTGCGTATAGGCTAGTGGCAAGACTCAGATCAAATACCAAGATCTCGTTAAGCGTGTTATTTAGAACTAACCACGGACGCTGACCAGGGCCAGGCCCACCTCTCTCCTAGGCGGTCTCAACCTGCCCTGTCGCTCCGCCACAAAGATCCACCCAGAGGGCCATCGGGACAAAGGTCCTTTCAGCCCCCAATCCGTGAATCACTCGCGGGTACTCTACGAGCCGACCCGACTTTAGTCACCACATGTATCATATATATAATGTATATAAGAATATACTCGTGATCACCTCCCGAGTGATCACGGCCCGATAGTATAGCATGGTAGACGGACAAGAATGTAGGGTTACTGATGATAAACTAGCATCCTATACTAAGCATTTAGGATTGTAGGTAAAGGTAACAACAGTAGTAGCAAAGACAGGCTATGCATCAGGATAGGATTAACGGAAAGCAGTAACATGGTACACTACTCTAAAGCAAGCAGTAGGGAGAAGAATAGGCGATATCTGGTGATCAAGGGGGGGGGGCTTGACTGGTTGCTCTGCAGACAGAAACGGATCCTCGAAGGTGAAGTAGTCGGTCACTGGTTCAACCGTGGTCTCGGGGTCTACCGAAAAGAAGTAACGGAGGGGGAACCAATAAATAACAGAGCAATCTAAGCATCACAAAGCATAACATGGCAATACGCGGTGCTAGGGGTGACGTAATGCGGTACTAGGTGATACCGGCGAAGGTGGGAAAACATCTGGGAAAGTATCCCCGGTGTTTCGCGTTTTCGGACAGATGAACCGAAGGGGGAAAATTCGATGTTCGCTATGCTAGGGATGTGTGGCGGACGAACGGATCACGTATTCGGATTCGTCTCGTCGTTCTGAGCAACTTTCATGTATAATACTTTTTCATCTGACATTCCGATTATTTTCTATTAATTTTCAAAGGTTTAAACAATTTCTAAAATTTCTGGTTTTATTTTAATTTGTTTTAATCCGAGTTGACCAAGTCAACTTTGACTAGTCAAAAGGGCAGGGAGTGGCCCACATGTCATAGGTTGTACCTAACAAATAAATAAAACTAATCTAATTGAAAGGGACCCACATGTCATTGTCGACTAGTGTCCAGATTAAAAAATGGAGCCATGTGTCATTGTTTTATTAAACTAAACTAGCACTAGGTTAGTCCTAAATTAATCCTATTCTAAGTAAACCCCACACACACACTCACGCACACACCACAGATGGCCGTGGCCACGGCCACTAGCAGTAGCAGCGGCATAAGCACTACGGATCAGCAATAGCAGTAGGCAGTAGTACAGGAACGCTAAAAAGTTTACTAGGGAGCAGCAGCAGCTTGTAAGCAGCGGCAAGGGGCAGCAGGAAAGCGGCGGGAGCAACGCAGCAAATTGCAGCGTTAGCAGCAGCAGCGAGCATGGGTGAGCGGGGGCGCGGGCGGCGGAAAGCGGGCACGGCCGGCGCATGCAGAGGCGCTGAGCGTGGCAGGGGCTCGCGGCCAGCGGCGAGCAGGCGCGGCCAGGGGGCGCACGGGAGGTAGCAGCAGCAATAACAAGTATGAGCAGCAGCTCGTACACGGGAGCAAAGCTCCGACCGAGCTTGGTACACTAAGAACAACAACGTAAAAGGGCACGGATCGAAGGGGAAAACGAGGGGAATTGATAGAGGAGCTCACTACGAAGCTCGTAGACGTGGTCTGCAGGCATGGGGACGGTCGGACACGTCGCGCTCGTCGACGAGATGCAGTGGCCGTGGCGGAGAAGATCGCACGATGGCGAGGTAGTGGGCCGTCCGACCTCCAACCGATAGTCGAGGGCGACGGAGAAGACGATGGCTGAGCTCCTCGATGTCTTGGCGCGACGAAGGGAGGCTGGTGGCCGCACGATCGATGATGACGGCGACGACCGCGAGCTTGGTCTCTTCCAGGACGTCGAATGTTGGAATAAGCCACGGCTTGGTGTGGTCGGGCTCGTCAGGCGCAACGGATTCGCGCGGGACATGCGGGATGCACTGGTGCAGTCGGATTCGTCGGGTGCGCGCGGAACATGCGGGACGCAGCGGAAGCGTGGCATGGATGTGTGTCTGTGTGTGTTAGCGCGGCCGTAGATAGTTATGCGTGTGCATCGTGTGTGCGGCCATTAGCGTAGCTAGCTAGATGCGTAGCGTGTGTGTGTAACGTGCATGCATGGATGCATGGAGCTGTTGGGGAGTCCCGCGTCATGCGTGGACGCGGGCGGGCCGAGCGGATCAGCGCGCGCAGCCGGAGCGAGGTGGGCAGCGTGTGTTCGTGTGGATCATGCATGTGTGGGCGTTGCGTTACCTCGTGTATAAAGACTGAACGATGCAGTCGTTGAGTTTTGTGCTCTGGAAAGTAAAAACGGGGCTGTGTTCGGCCGGGTGAAACTCCAGTGTACCCTATTATTTCTTCTACCTCTAGTCTTGAGTGAGAGAGAGAAAGGGAGAGCGGCAACAACAATTGATATACAGAGCTTCGGTTCGGGCGATCACCGACGACCATGGCGCTCATCCCACACGGCGGCGGCGCGGGCGGATCGGCGACGATGGTGATGCCGATGCTGACCGTGGACAACTACACGGTCTGGGCCATCAAGGCGCAGGCGATCCTCGACGTCCACTCCGTATGGGAGGCGGTGGCACCGGGCGACGCGGCGGTGAACGCCAAGAAGGACAAGATGGCGCGCGCGTTGCTCCTCGGGGCGTTGCCGGAGGATGTGCTGCTGCAGGTGTCAATGAAGCTCACCGCCAGGGAGGTATGGGACTCCCTGAAGGTGAGGTTCGTTGGCGCCGATCGGGTCCGCGCGGTGAGGCTGGGGACGCTGCGCGGCGAATTCGACCGGATGAAGATGGCGGACGGCGAGGAGCTCGATGTGTACGGCTGGAGGCTCGCGGCGATGGCGACGAGGTATGCCAACCTCGGGGAGATGCTGGGCGACGCAACACTTGTCAAGAAGTTGCTCGATACGGTGCCGGATCGCCTTTTCCCCGTCGTCGCCGGCATCGAGTAGTTCCACGACGTGACAACGATGGCGTTCGACGAAGCGCTCGGGCGGCTGCGTGCGTTCGACGAGCGGGTTCGGCGCCGTGGACAAGACGGCGGCGAGCGCGGGGGTGAGCAGCTGCTCATGACGGCGGCGCAGTGGGCAGCGCGGGAGCGTCGACACGGCAGTGCTCGGGACGACGACGACGGGCGCAGCGTGGCGTCGGGGAGCGGCGGCAACAGGCGCAGGCGCTGCTACAAGTGTGGGGAGCACGGGCACTTTCGGCGCGAGTGCTCGCAGCTGCGGAAAGGACCGGCGGCGGAGCAGGCTCTCTTGGCCGGCGCCAACGTCGACGACGGCGGACTCCTCTAGGCCGTGGCTTAGGGGGTGTGTGTTGGAATAAGCCACGGCTTGGTGTGGTCGGGCTCGTCGGGTGCGACGGATTCGCGTGGGATGTGCGGGACGCATCGGTGCAGTCAGACTCGTCGGACGCGTCGGGTGCGCGCGGAACGTGCGGGACGCAGCGGAAGCGTGGCATGGCTGTGTGTCTGTGTGTGTTAGCGCGGCCGTAGATAGCTATGCGTGTGCATCGTGTGTGCGGCCGTTAGCGTAGCTAGCTAGATGCGTAGCGTGTGTGTGTAACGTGCATGCATGGATGCATGGATGCATGGAGCTGTTGGGGAGTCCCGCGTCGTGCGTGGACACGGGCGGGCCGAGCGGATCAGCGCGCGCAGCCGGAGCGAGGTGGGCAGCGTGCGTTTGTGTGGATCATGCATGCGTGGGCGTTGCGTTACCTCGTGTATAAAGACTGGACGATGCAGTCGTTGAGTTTTGTGCTCTGGAAAGTAAAAATGGGGCTGTGTTCGGTCGGGTGAAACTCCAGTGTACCCTATTCCTTCTACCTCTAGTCTTGAGTGAGAGAGAGAGGGAGAGCGGCAACAACATCGAATATGAGCGAGGCTGAGGGAGATTTGGGGACTAGGGTTATCAGGGAGAGAGAGGGGGGCTCGGGGCGTCAAGTAGGCATCAGGGTAAGCCGCGGGATGGCCAACACATCACCTAGGGGGGCGCAGCCATGGCGGGATGGCCGCCACGGTTCCCCCTCTGCTCCTGTAGTGAGGAGGGAGATGAGTGGGTCGTGGGTTGGGCCTCCCTCTTTGCTAGATGGGCCATAGTGCCCATTAGTTTAGGTTCACCTCATTTTAAAAAAATCTTTTTTGTTTTACATTTTTGTTGGTGTTTTCAATTTAGTTGGCCCACTAAATAAACTTTGCTATAGACGAAACCTGGTACTTAAATCATGCACAATATTTACCATACACAAGGTTTTACATCATTTGGAAAACTATACTTATTTGTTTATTTTAAAAGGGCCAAAATAAATGCTGGTGGACCATTTATTAATTTCTAGGATTTTATTTGTGAGCCTAATGAAGTTGAGTTCAACATGAACATGATGAGGGGAATTTATACCAAAATCCGAACATTTTAGTTTGATAGTTTGAAGCAATAATTATTGGGCTTGTGTTTTTAATTCGAATTTGAGGTCGGTTTGGAACAAAGTGATGATTAGCAAAAATTATCATGATGGCATGGCACCGTTAGGGGGAGATTACTGTAGCATGATTCTCGGGGTGTTACAATTGTATAGGTGCACTAGTTCGGCGAAGAGATGGTGATAAAAGTGTAATATGGATGGTAGAAATATATTTTTATAATCTGGATAAATAAAAACAGCAAGGTAACGAATAGTAAACGGGCACAAAAACGGTATTGCAATGCTTAAAAATGAGGCCTAGGGTCCGTGCTCTCGCTAGTGCAATCTCTCAACAGTGCTAATATAATTGATCATATAACCACCCCTCAAAGTGCAACGAAGCATCACTCCAAAGTTCATATCTAGCGGCGAACATAAGCCGGAATTGTTTATAGGGTACGAAATCACCTCAAACCTATTCTTTCCGATCAATCTATCCTAGAGTTCGTACTAAAATAACACGAAGCTATTCTTTCCGATCGATCTAACCAAGAGTTCATACTAAAATAACACCAAAGCAAATTCAGATTCATAATAGTCAACCCAACACAAAAAACTTCAAAGAGTGCCCCAAGATTTCTACCGGAGAAATAAAGACAAGAATGTGCATCAACCCCTATGCATAGATTACCCCAATGTCACCTCGGGAATCCACGAGTTGAGTGCTAAAACATATATCAAGTGAATAAATACGATACCCCATTGTCACCACGAGTATTCAATTGCAAGACATATATCAAGTGCTCTCAAATCCATAAAAGTATTCAATTCGATAACAACGAAATCTCAAAGGGAAAAACTCAATTCATAACAACAAGATAGAGAGGGGAAAACACCATATGATCCGACTATATTAACAAATCCCGCGATACATCATGATCATGACATCTCAAGAACACGAGCGAGAGAGATTAAACACATAGATACCGGTACAAACCCTCAGCCCGGAGGGTGGACTACTCCCTCCTCATCGTGGTGGCCGCCGGGATGATGAAGATGGCCATCGAAGATGATTCCCCCCTCCTGTAGGGTGCCGAAAAGGGTCCAGATAGGTTTTCGGTGGCTAGAGAGGCCTGCACCAGCGGAACTTCTGATCTAGGTTAAGCACGAGGGTTTTTGGAATATTTGGGATTTTATAGGGCAAAGAGGGGGTGCAGGAGGCCACCGAGGTGGGCACTACTCACCTGGGCACGCCTGGGCCCGCAGGCGCACCCTGGTGGGTTGTGCCCCCCTCGGGGCACCCCCGTGCTTCTCTGGCCCATCCTGGATGTTCTGGTCCATAAAAAATCTCCAAAAAGTTTCGCGGTGTTTGGACTCCGTTTGATATTGATTTCCTGCGATGTAAAAAACAAGCAAAAAACAGCAACTGGCACTGGGCACTGGGTCAATAGGTTAGTCCAAAAAAATTATATAAAGTTGCTATAAAATGATTGTAAAACATCCAAGAATGATAATATAACGGCATGAATACTTCATAAATTATAGATACGTTGGAGACGTATCATCTCGCAAGAAGCCCCACCCTTGTTCCTCTTGGTGTTGTGTTTCTTTTTGAAACTTTCTATTCTGTTCGCTAGAAACTTTTGATGGTTATGCATCCCGATTTTGTTGGTTTTGAGCATCGCTTCATGAAGCAAAGTAAGGATCAAATCATTTTTCAGTGTCTTGGGAAAATCAGTTTCCATTGCAGTAATACTATCATAATAGTCTGCAAGACTGACACCTTACTCACTAACTTCACCTATTTTGCATTCATCCATTTCTTCAGTTATCTTATGAACTTCATATGGTTCTTTGTGATACAAAACTTCCAGTGCCTCGACAATTTTGATAGTACTAAGGTGTTCAAAATGTTCCTGTAACACTTGATCTATGCAAGATAGCATAATACTTTGACAACACTGAAATCATTCTTGCTAGATATAAACACATTGATGACATCTTGAGACGCTCCTGCTGCCGGGAATTCACCAAGTGGTTGACCCATCACATATTCTTTCCTAGCACTTCCGAGAACACATCTCAGAGTGTGGATCCAATCCTCATAGTTTCCACTATTTGTAGCTAACTTATGTTTCTCAAACAGAAGTGTTAAATTGAAACTACTGCGAGTCATTGATCTACAACAATGAACACAAGATTCACTTTGACATAGTTCATAAGTAATATGCACTAGTGTTTAAACAAACTTTAATATGAAGTGCACTCCCACTCAAACCAATATCTCTCATAATTGAAAGTGAGTGATTAAAGATCGTGATCTTATTCTCAGCCATTGATGTGGACATCACTGATAATGGGAATTTTGACCGGTAGGCAAACTTTTGCCGATCATATCTCCATATGACTCTTGTTCATCTTTTGATGCTTCATGTCCAAGCTCAAAACAATTCTGCCAGAACTTCAAGACATTCGAGTGTTATCCACATACATGGTATGACCACCCACCTGTCTTACACATCACAATCCTTTTGTACTCATGTGGACATGACGTACTCCAAAATGCTACGTGTCATGTACGGTAGCAACACTGGGAAGAGCACCTTTTAACTTGATATTTACTATGAGAGATCACCCTAATAATTGACTATTGCGCAACCAAAGGGTGCAAAAAATCAAAGGGATAAACATCTCAGACAATTAATAAAAGCATGATATGGTATAGCCCTGGGCACCGCTAACATCTCCATGATCCTCCAAAGTCTTCATGAAAATTTCTCCAAAAATGTTGTTGTCGGTGTCAAAACCGGCGGATCTCGGGTAGGGGGTCCCGAACTGTGCGTCTAGGCCGGATGGTAACAGGAGGCAGGGGACACGATGTTTTACCTAGGTTCGGGCCCTTTTGATGGAGGTAAAACCCTACGTCCTGCTTGATTAATATTGATGATATGGGTAGTACAAGAGTAGATATACCACGAGATCGGAGAGGCTAAACCCTAGAAGCTAGCCTATGGTATGATTGTATGTTGTGATTGTTGTCCTACGGACTAAAACCCTTCGGTTTATATAGACACCGGAGAGGGTTAGGGTTACACAAGGTCGGTTACAAAGGAGGAGATATCCATATACGTATTGCCTAGCTTGCCTTCCACGCCAAGTAGAGTCCCATCCGGACACGAGACGAAGTCTTCAATCTTGTATCTTCATAGTCTAACAGTCCGGCCAATGGAGATAGTCCGGCTGTCCGGAGACCCCCTAATCCAAGACTCCCTCAGTAGCCCCCGAACCAGGCTTCAATGACGACGAGTCCGGCGCGCAGTATTGTCTTCGGCATTGCAAGGCGGGTTCCTCTCCAAATTTTGTGTACCTGTCGAAATAATGTCTGGTTTCTTGTGAACATTTGTACTCCTCGGCTTCCACGCCCAATAACGGCCACTTTCCACATGTCGAGCGAATGTGAAGAGCCAGGGTGTTTTCATATTTACCCCCCTAGCTGTGTGAATGAGCCGCCTATTTAAAAAGATGAGGATTCAGATCCAAATCACACCATCCCCCCTTGGCGAGCCTTCATCGGAGCGCACCCGATAGGGATCCATTCCATCATGGCCGGTCGACGCGGCTCCTCCTCTCGCACACCTAGCTCCAAACTGGGAGATTGGGAGAGATGTTCCATCCCGCACAGCAAATTGGTGATGCTTCAGTCCAAGGGATTTCTTCCCCCAGCGTACCTGGTCCCGGTTCGAGCCGGGCTTGCCACCTACAATGACGGAGAGCAAGCGGAGAGCCGTCCCAATCCCTCCCAGGGAGAGCGGGTATGCCTTGTCCCTTATTTGGTAAGAGGGCTTGGATTCCCAATTCATCCGTTTCTCCTGGGGCTTCTGGAGTTCTACGGCCTCCAGTTGCACAACCTTACGCCTGCCTCCCTGCTGCATATCGCGGGATTCGTAGCCCTTTGCGAGTTGTTTTTGGGTTGTGAGGCTCATTTTGCTCTGTGGAAGAAGCCGTTCTGTCTTGTGCCCCGTTCTAAGAAGGGATCAATATATCAAGTGGGCGGAGCCGAAGTGTGGCATATTGCCGGGACCGGATACCTGTCCGGGGCCCCGAAGAAGACGTCCGAAGACTGGCCTTCAGAATGGTTCTATATAGAAGATGTCCCCCTCCCGGACCCTATTTGGATCGGTCTTCCGGAGTTCGACAACGCCCCTTTGAAGAAGCGCCGGAGCTGGCGTCCATGGAGCTCCCTGGAGGAAGATGACAGGGACATTCTTTACCTGATGAGCCGGATAAGTTTTTTAGCTCGATCCGGATTGACCATGATCGAGGTCATGGCCACATGCATCATGCGGAGGATGCAGCCGCTTCAGTATAGAGGCCACCCCATGTGGGATTTCAACGGGGAGGATGACGCCACCCGCCACGGCCGCAAAGGGCCGGGATCAGCTGCCGATCTAATAAAGATCTTATCCACTTTGTACAAGGGAGAAGAGGAGGAATTCCTTCGTGTCAACCCGCAGGGCAGATTTTCTATGTACAATCCTCTAGGCTGGGTAAGCGGAGCCTTTTTATTGCCCATCCATTTCGTATTCCCGTAGTTAGGTATTTATTCTAGCGATTTTATCGCAGGAGCTGCGGCAGGCAGTAAAGGAGATAAACAGCCCTCCTCCGCAACCCGAGGACCCCGGACGGTCCCTTGACCTGGCCTCCCAGGAGGATCCGGACATATCTGTGGAGATGATCGACGGGGTATTTTTACCAATGGAGTAATGACAACGCCTTGGTAGGCATTATGGCCGATTACCCTGGGCTAGTTCCAGCCTCACAGGTGACTGAGACCAAAGTCCCAACACGTAAAAAGGGATCCGTCCTTGCGCTTTTTAATTGCCGTATAACATCCGTGTTTTGCAGGGGAGGTCCTCAGGGCAGAAGGTCGAGCCTGTGGCAACTAGCCAACAAGGGGCCGCAAGGCCAGGCAGGCTGAAAAGATCTGCAGTCCGGATTGAGGCACCGGCGCAGCGGTACGGCGCGTCGTCTTTATTGCAAGACATTATTTGTGGAGGCATATTAACGCCCAAGCCTTCTTTTCAGGGAAAAGAGAGCTCGCCGGACTATACCCGGAGAGACTACCAATCGCGCTTCCACAAGCCAGGCTCCAAGGCCGGATTCAGAGGCGGGAACGAATACAAGGCATGCGTCGGGTGCTCCTCCAACAGAGGATGCGGATAAACTGTCCGCCACTCATTCCGAGGTGGAAAGTCGCATGAACCACAGACGTCGCCGGACTGTTCTTCGTGACGCTTGTTTCTCCCAAGAGGCATTGAATGCCTTCAACTCGGGAGACGCGCATCTCCGTGCCGCTCAAAATGGTCTAGCCAGAGCCACGGAGCAGTATGTAAAAGACATATGGGTGAGAAAATTTGATGATTATATATATCAATAGCCCCTGAGACTTGAAACAGTTAGGATAACTGATTCAAGGATCATTTGTTATGCAGGTTCTTACAAAAAAGAATACTCAACTGTCCTAGGAGCTGGAAGAGTGCAAAGCCCAACTGCAGGCCGCACTAGCCGCAGTGAGGGAGCCCAAGAAGACCCCCTCTGGTAACATATCCTTCGAATGATAAGTATCGTATTAGAGTGCGGCGTATATGCAAATCTGACGATAAAATTCCAGATGACGCTGGAGTAAATCTGGATAAGCGACAGCTCATACGCCAGCTAAAGGCCGGTGAGAGCGTGCTGACGAGGGTGAGGCAGGAGAAGAATGATCTCCAAGATGCCAACACCAAGCTGGGCGTGGAACTAAAAGATGTCCGTGCCCAACTGTCGGACTCTGTTAAGGAGAATCGGCGGCTTCGACGCGGCTTATTTAGTAAGTGCTTGAACAAACTTTGAAAAAAGAGTTCGACGAGGAAGCTGGCTGACAGAGTTATGTTTGTAGGTATGCTTACAGGTCGTCCTGCCGAAGAGATGCCTGGTTCGACGGGTGATCTTCTTCCCAAGCTCTCGTAGTTGCACGAACAAGTTCGGCAGGTGATGCAAGGCGTCGCCCAAGCCTTGTGGCCGTCCGTCTCCATACCCTAAGGCCTTGGAGAGCTTGCAGAAAGGCTGAAGGGAGCACGGCGGCGCTTTCGATTATGGAAGATATCGGCCTGCCGTCAGGGTGCCAGGGAAGCCTGGGCAATGGTGAAGACACGGTACACGAAGGTTGACCCGAACCACATGGCCGAAGTCGGACCTGTGGGGCCTGATGGCAAGGAGATCCCTGTTAGTTTAGTGTACTGCCAAGTAGAATTGGCCGCAAAGTATTCCCAACAGGACTGTAGACTAGACAACCTATTGGATGGCATTGAAGAGGAATTCAACCAGTCAAATTGACTATGTAATTTTAAAGTGACATGTATGATGCCTTCTAGCCGGATTGTAGATCGTTTGTCGTGGCGGACCTTTTCGCTTCAACCTCGGGACCCGATAGTCCGGAGTGTATCCGAATACCCTTTCGGTTATGTAAGAACCGGGGCATGCATGGAGACTAGGCGTAGGGGTCATTAGTGTTTTATCAGACAAGTGTCCAACTAGTTATGTTATATTACATGGGTAGTAAGAAACATCTTCCAGAGAGAATAGTTCCGTTAAGGGTTCCTTTCCCTGGGTAGGCATGCCCTAAAGTGCATATCCGGACTACGACAAGAAGCGCATAAAAAACTTCTGGGGGCAGATATGGATAATAAATAAAAGTCATCTTTTGTTCACCGACCGAATATTCTCTTAAGAACGCTAGCTTTCGGCTTCACCCAGTCTGAGGTACACGTCCGGCTGACCCGGCGGTAACAATCGCAGAGGTGCTCCCCTTATGCCCTAGCCAAATTAACGGGAACGTAGGGCATAAATACAAGAGCCAAGCAACACAGCTTGGCCAAAACTTAAGTCATATCGATGCATATAATGGTGAAAAAAGGTACATGCGAAAGTATAACGCATGTGTTGGGCGTGATGCCCAGGTGAATAATCTAAGCTTCTATAAAAGAAGCCCCCAAGTGTATAGAGTGCGGCTAGCACATCTGTAATGTACAAGTGAGGCATAAGGTGACCCTTGAAGTCCTAGAAAAATAAAAGAAAGAAAGGGAAACAAGACAGATGATGCATATGCAGAAAATGGACAAAGGGAGGGGACTAACATAAAGTCCGGTGCTAGGTGTAGAATCTTAGGAGCCTAGCCGCGTTCCATGGGTTTGGCTCGAGTCGACTAGTCGATGCATCCCGTAGCCGGTACGCTCCGCCGGTCAGAACTTGGTCGATGATGAAGGGACCTTCCCATTTGGGCTCTAGCTTGTTCTTTTTCTTATCTGGTAGCCGGAGAAAGAGTTCGCCAACGTTATAAGTTTTGGCCCGTACTTCTCTGCTTTGGTATCTGCGAGCCTGTTGCTGGTAAAATGCGGAATGGGCTTTGGCTACGTCGCGCTCTTCCTCGAAGGTGTCCAGACTGTCCTGCCGATCGAGCTCGGCTTCTCTTTCTTCGTACATGCGCACTCGAGGTGAGTCATGAATTATGTCACAGGGCAGGACTGCCTCTGCGTCGTACACCGTGAAAAACGGTGTGTATCCGGAACTACGATTCGGCATGGTCCACAGCCCCCAGAGTATGGAGTCGAGCTCCTCTACCCAATGCGTGTCAGACTCTGTTAAGGAGCGCACTAATCTGGGTTTAATGCCGCTCATTATAAGACCATTTGCTCGTTCGACTTGACCGTTGGTTTGTGGGTGATAGACTGAAGCATAATCGAGCTTGATGCCCATTTTGCTACACCAGAGTTTTACCTCGTCGGCCATGAAGTTCGTGCCGTTATCAGTGATGATGCTGTGGGGGACGCCGTAACGGTGTACAACCCCGGATATGAAATCTATCACCGATCCAGATTCGGCTGTTTTAACCGGTTTGGCTTCTATCCATTTGGTGAATATATCCACCATGACCAATAAGTACTTTTTCTTATGGGTTCCCCCTTTAAGGGGTCCAACCATGTCAAGCCCCCAGACCGCGAAGGGCCATGTAATGGGGATTGTTCGGAGGGCAGTGGGTGGCATGTGGCTTTGATTTGCAAAGAGCTGGCAACCGGCGCAACGTTGGACCAAGTCATGTGCGTCTGCCCGGGTCGTTGGCCAATAGAATCCTGTGCGGAAGGCCTTGCTTACAAGAGCCCAGGCTGCGGCGTGATGACCGCCGATTCCGGCATGAATTTCTGCCAAAAGGTTCCGCCCTTCCTCTTCGGAGATGCACCGTTGAAGGACTCCGGTAGCGCTTTTTTGTACAATTCTCCCTCGTGGACCCTGTAGGCCTTGGATCGCCGCACTATGCAGCGTGCCTCATTTTGGTCCTCCGGAAGTTCTTGTCTAGTTAAGTAGGCCAGGAATGGTTCTGTCCATGGGGCAACAATGGCCAGTATTTCGTGGGCTGATTGTGTTATTTCGGGGGCAGAGCCTCCGATTGTGTTAGAGAGTTCGGTTTTGGGTATTTTGGCCGGGTCCGGACTGTTGTTACCGGTGTCCCCTTCCCATGCTATGGATGGCTTGAAGAGCCGTTCCAGAAATATGTTGGGAGGTACCGCGTCGCGTTTTGCACCGATGCGGGCGAGGATATCCGCCGCCTGATTGTTTTCCCGAGCCACATGGTGAAATTTGAGCCCCTCGAACCGAGATGACATTTTTAGGATGGCATTGCGATAAGCTACCATTTTCAGATCCTTGGCGTCGAAGTCTCCATTTATTTGGGATATCATGAGGTTCGAATCCCCGCGCACCTCTAGGCGTTGAATGCCCATGGATACTGCCATCCGGAGACCATGTAGAAGGGCCTCATATTCGGCTGCGATGTTGGAGTCCGTATACATTATTTGTAATGCGTATTGAACGGTATCTCCTGTTGGGGACGTCAAAATGACGCTAGCCCCCAGACCGGCCAACATTTTGGAGCCGTCGAAGTGCATGATCCAGTTTGGATATGTGCCATACTCTTTAGGGAGTTCGGCTTCCGTCCATTCAGCGACGAAGTCAGCCAAAACTTGCGACTTAATAGCTCGCCGTGGCTTATAAGTTATGTCGAACGGGAGGAGCTCAATGGCCCATTTGGCAATCCGGCCCGTCGCGTCGCGGTTTTTTATAATATCATTAAGTGGTACTTCCGAGGCTACCGTTATCGAACACTCTTGAAAGTAGTGTCGCAGCTTCCGGGATGCCATAAATACTGCGTACGCTATCTTTTGATAATGCGGGTACCGTGATTTGCATGGAGTAAGGACAGTGGACACATAGTAAACCGGCTTTTGAAGGGGGGATTTGTGTCCGTCCACTTCTCGCTCGATGACGAGCACTGCGCTTACTACTTGATGAGTTGCCGCAATGTATAATAGCATTGGTTCGCCAATGTTTGGCGCGGCCAGGACTGGGTTTGTTGCCAATATGGCTTTTATTTCGTTGAGTTCGACCGTGGCGGCGTCCGTCCACTCGAAGTGTTCGGTGCGCCGAAAGAGGCGATAAAGGGGTAATGCCTTTTCTCCCAAGCGGGAGATAAAGCGGCTTAGAGCCGCCACGCATCCAGTCAATTTTTGTATTTGTTTGAGGTATGTTGGGGTAGCCAACTGTGACAACGCTCGGATTTTGGCCGGATTAGCTTCGATGCCTGTACTGGAGACGATGAATCCCAGGAGCTTTCCGGCTGGTACGCCGAAAACGCATTTTTCCGGATTGAGCTTGATGTCATATGTTCGGAGGTTGTCGAATGTGACCCTCAACTCGTCTACTAGAGTTTCCACATGCTTGGTTTTAACGACCACGTCATCCACGTATGCCTCCACTGTTTTGCCGATCTGGTTTGCCAGACATGTCTGAATCATGCGCTGATATGTTACACCGGCATTTTTTAGCCTGAAGGGCATTGTGTTGAAGCAGAATGGGCCGTATGGTGTGATGAATGCCGTTGTGGCTTGGTCTGGCTCTGCCATTTTGATTTGATGGTAGCCGGAGTATGCGTCGAGGAAACACAGTGAATCATGTCCTGCGGTAGCATCGATGATTTGATCGATGCGGGGGAGGGGGAAGGGATCCTTTGGGCAGGCCATGTTGAGGTCCTTAAAATCGACGCACAAGCGCCAGGATTTGTCCTTCTTTGGTACCATCACCAGGTTTGCTAGCCAGTCCGGATGTTTTATGTCTCTGATGAATCCGGCCTCCAATAGCTTGGCTAGTTCCTCTCCCATGGCTTGTCTTTTAGGCTCGGAGAAACGTCGAAGAGCCTGCTTGACTGGCTTGAATCCTTTTAGGATATTTAGGCTGTGTTCGGCCAGGCTGCGTGGGATTCCTGGCATGTCTGAAGGGTGCCAGGCAAAAATGTCCTAGTTCTCGTGTAGGAACTCTCGCAGTGCGGCGTCAACATCAAGGTTTAATTGTGCCCCGATGGAAGCTATTTTTGTAGGGTCCGTTGGATGGACTTGGAAATTGACTATTTCGTTTGCCGGTTTAAAGGAGGTGGACTTGGATCTTTTATCGAGTATCACATCATCCCTATTCACCGTGGAGCGCAGCGCAGTTAGTTCTTCGACCGCTAGGGCCTCGGATAGTGCCTCAAGGGCCAGTGCAGCTGTCTTGTTTTCGGTGCGGAGTGCTATGTCCGGATCACTAACAAGAGTGATGATTCCGTTGGGCCCGGGCATTTTGAGCTTCATGTACCCGTAGTGGGGTATGGCTTGGAAGATTGTAAACACCTCCCGCCCTAATAGAGCGTGGTATCCGCTGCTGAACGGGGCCACTTGGAATGTAATTTCTTCGGACCTGTAATTATCCGCGTGTCGAATACCACGTCTAGTGTGATTTTTCCAGCACAGCGTGCTTCCCGGCTGGGGATGATTCCTCTAAAGGTTGTGCTGCTTTGCTCAATGCGGCTCCAGTCTATTTCCATCTTTTGAAGAGTTTCCTCATAGATGAGGTTTAATCCGCTGCCGCCGTCCATGAGTACCTTGGTGAGTCTAAAGCCGTCCACGATTGGACTGAGGACCAGTGCGGCTGGTGCTCGGGCTATTCAGAATTTGGGTTCGTCACTGGCATTGAAGGTAATAGCCGTGTCACTCCAAGGATTTATTTCTGCTATGTGGCAGATTTCCGCCATGCTGCGGAGTGCTCGCTTGCGTCTATTATTTGATGCGAAGGTCTCGAAGACCGTTAACACTGTATTGTTGTCTGCGGGATGGTGCTCTGTGGTTTTTGGGAGGAGTAGATCATCACCACTTTTGGCCACCTGCCGGAGTATCCAACATGCTCTAAGGCTGTGCGTTGGTATTGCGTCCGCTGTACTATGAATTTTGCAGGGTCCGTTGAGCCATCCCTCCAGTACGGTTCCTTGCCCCGTTGAGGGCTTTTGCTTTTTGGTAGTTAACCCAGGTGTATTGTGATAATGCACCCTTTTATTCGGACTGGGTTTGTATTCAGGGCCGGATTATCCCAAAATTTTATTTCGGTTTTCCAGGCGCTTTCCATCGCACAGTACTTTCGTACTATGGACACCAAGTCGGCAAAGCGTGTAATTTCGCGGCGACTTATGGCATTGAGGATTCCCTTGTCCGTGCAATTATTGCAAAAGAATGAAATTGCGTCTTCCTCGCGGCAGTCCTTTATCCTGTTCATGACTAGGAGGAATCTGGCCCAGTAATGGTGTACTGTTTCTTCGGGCTCTTGCCTAATTTGGGATAGATCGCGTATATTTGGGTGGGTGGGTGGAATTGAATCCGAATCCTCACCCGATCTAAGACTCAGTTGGCCAAGGAGTTTCCGAACTCGAAAATTTGGATTCTTGGGTGTTTTCTGATAAATCTAGCCCACTGCCTGATTCTAGGTTCATGCCTTGAGTGACGTCCTCCCCTTCGCGGGTATCCGGCTTGGAGGGATCGGGAATCCGGACATATCTAGTCCTTAGGATAGATGAAGGGTTACCGCATTGTTCCTCCACCACTGCAACATGATGGGTGACCTGGGGAGAGTTAATCTCTCTTAGATCGGGTTTAGGCCCAATCTGATCATAGTCTGTAGCGACTCCCAGGGCGGCGATGTGATCCAAGAGCTCGTTCAAGGAAGAGAGCCCCATTGGATCTAACTACTCGGCGAGTTCCGAGTTGACGTGAAGATTGCTTTCGATGACCCGAGAAGTCATCGTCGGCGCAGCGGCCGAACAGGCGGTCGTAAGAAAACCACCTAACCGGAGAGTTTGGCCGATAGCCAAAGCTTCCTTAGTGATAGTGCCGTCTTTAAGGACGAGATGAGACATCCTTCCTGGTGGCGATGGCACAGCGGAACTCTCAATGAAAGCACCAATGTCGGTGTCAAAACCGGCGGATCTCGGGTAGGGGGTCCCAAACTGTGCGTCTAGGCTGGATGGTAACAGGAGGCAAGGGACACGATGTTTTACCCAGGTTCGGGCCCTCTTGATGGAGGTAAAACCCTACGTCCTACTTGATTAATATTGATGATATGGGTAGTACAAGAGTAGATCTACCATGAGATCGGAGAGGCTAAACCCTAGAAGCTAGCCTATGGTATGATTGTATGTTGTCATTGTTGTCCTACGGACTAAAACCCTTCGGTTTATATAGACACCGGAGAGGGTTAGGGTTACACAAGGTCGGTTACAAAGGAGGAGATATCCATATACGTATTGCCTAGCTTGCCTTCCACACCAAGTAGAGTCCCATTCGGATACGAGACGAAGTCTTCAATCTTGTATCTTCATAGTCTAACAGTCCGGCCAATGGAGATAGTCCGGCTGTCCGGAGACCCCCTAATCCAGGACTCCCTCAGTTGTCGTGGTAATAATTTTGGAAATTGTCGTTGTGGCAACAATTTTGTTCTCCTATGCTTGATGAAGCTCCGGGACTCCGTGTAACCTGTAGGCTATCTCTATATCTATTACATTAAAGTGGCAATCTTGTGGCTCCAGCCATCATGACGTGACGCGCAAGCCACTTAACGTTATAACATATAACCATCTCATACATAAACTCATTATAATGACGAAGGCTATACCACATCATATGCAAACCTACAAAACCAAGTTAGACATCCTCTAATTGGTTTGGCAAATTTTAGTTACGTGGCTTCTAGGGTTTCTAGATAACACTAGCTACTTACGTCCACCATCATGGCGATAATTCTTGCTGCTAGATTAACTTTCGAGGTGTGTGAGGGAAGAGACTTAAATTAAAAATCTCTAGCCCCACACTAAACTTCTTCAATACGCGTGACCCCCTAGAAGATCGAACATCTTTATTGCCCTCTTTTGTTTGTAACAGTTCACTATTCTTGACTATGATGAAGCCCAAAGAACTATTAGAAGATCATCGACAGCTAGAGCCGATCGATTGTCAGAACTTTGTGAAAAGCTACATCATGCTGGTAATGAACTAAACCGAAGTAACACTTGAGGGAATCATAGCAAGAACTTCACACACTCACATCCACATGTGATCTAGATCAAAACCTGCATCTACTCATAGAACCGTTCATGATGCCACTGTTGGGAAACATAGTAGAAAAAATCGCCCTACGATCACCAAAGAACAATATGAAGTTGCATTAACAGTTTGGATTCAATCATTACCGACTTTTTCGAGTTACAGCCAAAGAAGAAGAGTTGGTGTAGATTGTATTGGAGTCCCTCGAACCATAGATGAACAATCCCACGAACAGCCCACGAACAACCCCTCGAACAGAAGACCGAAAGCACGGTCTCTCTATGAGTTGCAAGCCTACGGTCTTCACGATCCGGCAACGCTTCGTCGTCTAGAGCTAATCGTTGCCGGGGAATTAGGAGGAGATTAGAACCACACTAGGCTTCTAATATGAGGATTATAGGATCTAGGTCAAGCTCTAATTCATCAACTAGGACCAACTAGAACTAGAACTAGAGAACTAGAGGAGGCTCCAAAACCTGTGTGTAAAAAAGCACCAAATCCTCTAGTATATATAGGTTAGGAAGAGGGGAGGGGCCGCCACAAGGGGGGAAGGTTTCCCTTCCCCCTTGCAACGTCCAAGGAGGGGGAACCTGTCGGTGGAAACAACACCTATGGGATCACTAGGATCCCTTCTACGGTTGGCGGGCGTGGGGTTGTGCAAAGAGCAGGTCTCGCGGTCAGCACAAGGATCGCTTACCCAGGTCCGGGCCGCGGGGACGCGTAATACCCTAGTCCTGCTTTGATGTATATTTGAGTGTTCTTGAGTTCTTGAACTAGCTACGGTGTGTGTCTAGTTCCAAAGATCCGCCTGCCCCTCCAGTACGCCTTGGGCCTCCTTTTATAGCCAAAAGGGGGTCGCCACAGTGGCACACAGGAGGTGGAAAGGTGTATAGTCGCTGAGTCTATCCTCTAGCACCGTCGGACGAACGCATTTAATGCGCTACCGACGTGTCCCTCTTGCTTTATCGGGGACGGCAAGGAAGCTCATCCCAGCTGTCGCCGCCTTGCCTGGCTCCGACGCGCATCCAAGCTGACGAGGCACTGTAGCGCCATGTTGGCTGGCTGCTGGGCGTGGTGGCGTAGTCTTCACGAAGATCTGCATGCCACCACGCAGGTGCTTGCTGAGTCGGTGTGGAGGCCGCACGCTGCCACGCAGATGCCTGCCTAGCTGGTTGAGCTAGCAGCTACATGGGAGCGGCAGTGGAGTCTTGGCAGCTGTGGGCCTGGCTGCGGCCCCGCAGATGTCCTCGGCAAGGGACTTGCCAGGTGCCCGGCAAGGGTCTTACCGTGGCACCGCGGTCGTCCCCGGCAAGGATCTTGCTGGGGGTCTCGTGGATTTCCTTGGCACGGATCTTGCCAAGGATCGTCGTCTTCTGTTCTTTTGTATTTATGATCTCCACAAAGATCTGCATGCCACCATGGAGGTGCCTCTCGAGCCTTGGTTCTAATGTGGGTGATGGCGTTGGAACCCCTTGGCTCAAGGGTGGCGCGCTCTGCTGGCATTGGGCAAGTTGCCCCGGCAAGGCTCTTGTCGGGCCTGCGGAGGCTGCCCCGGCAAGGTCTTGCCAGGGAAGTCCACTTCGCTCCCTTGCTCTTTGTGCCTCTGGTCTTGGCATTGCGTCAGTTGTCTCGTGCTCCGACTTCCCTCCTCTGCCCTGCTCAGTGCGGCCGCGGGCGCGGCTTTGACTGCTCGTGCACAAGTAAAGGGGTACAAAGGAGAGCCCCTACTTTTGTACACCGACAGGAGCCCCCAGGCCTAGGCCACACATAAGCGCGACGCATTGTTGGGCTAGGCCCAGAACGGTGCGCGGGCAAGCGGGGCGTATTTTTACTGCGGTAACTTTCCCGTCCGCTGCGCTTCCCCACGACCCGCGTTGAACGCGTGACGTGGAGGGTCATGCATGACGTGGGGGTCATGCGTGGGGCGGTTCCCGCACGCATGCGTCATGTTGTAGTAAATGGTAAAGATGCGGCCCTCGCCTTCCCTGTAAAAAGGGATAACCACAGGCGCGCTGCTCATTTACCCTCTATGCCTTTTCCAATCTCGGAACCGCCGTCCCCTCCTCCTTCCTTCTCAAGCTCTTGCTCTCACTCGCCACCGCCGCGTCTTCGCTATCCTTCATCCTTCACCTCTCGTAGCCTCCATGGCACCCAAAACCAGCAAAGTCAAGGGAGTGGCCAAGGACGCCCGGGGGAAGGAGCCGCCGGAGAGTGAGTTGGCGGCACGGCGGACGCAGCTCGCCTACTTTCCCTCGACAGTCGAGTCCATCTCCGAGACAACTTCAAGCCCATGTGGGGGTGCAAGACGGGGGGGAGACGACGGGGCATCCGGCCATGCGCATCATCCCCGCTGATTTCGCCAAGGCCGGCCTGAATCGGTACCCATTCTTCGTCGATTACTTTTCCTGTGACCTATACCCCCTTTCTCCGATTTCTTCAATGATGTCATGCACACCTATGGCTTCCACCTTCTGGATTTCACTCCAAATGTCGTGGCATGCATGGCCCTTTTCGCCCATCTATGTGAGGGCTTCGCCGGAGTGCATCCTAACACGGCGCTTTTCCGCCACTACTTCTATCCTCGGATCCAGAAGGGAGGCGCGATCTCCGGTTGTGTTGCCTAGATCCCAAGGACCTAGGAGAAGGGGACATATCTGGAGGGCGCTCAGAAGGAGAGGTGGGAGGAGTGGCAGAGCCGGTGGTGCGGGATTGAGGAGGAGGACTCACAGGAATTTTTCCAGGTTCGCCAGGCGCAGCCGGTTCACAGAGACGACTGGGGTGATGTCGACGCCCATGATGAGAAGCTCAAGGTCGCCATCACTAGGATCCATCGCCTCACCGTTGCCAGGCTCACCTTGGAGTTGATTGGGGTGGATTTCATCCGCCGCCGAATCGCTCCACGGCACAACAAGGGGAGGCCGGCCTGGCTTTTCTAGAATGCGGCTGACATCATGCGGCTTCGCCCTGGCTTGAACCACAACTTCACGGTAATGGGGCACGCCCACTTCTGCCAGCGGCTTTTTTAGCTCGACAAGGACCGCCACGGCAGGGCCGAGAGGACTGGCAAGGCCGCCAAGGCTGGCAAGGTCACCAAGGGGCCCCTGTTTGGCTTGCCGGTGGGGGTGGTCCCGCTGAGCAACAACACCCGCCAAACTGACATCATCGCCATGATGCCGGACTGTAATGCACACGACCTTGACCCAAATTGGGCCGAGCCGAAGGGGGATTAGGTGCAGAAGTTCTTCCACACCTTGTCGGAGAAGTACGTCTGTGACGAGCCGCTGCTCATCCAGGACACCACCCAAGCGGAGCTGGACTATATCGCCGCCCGGGCGACGGAGGCGGAGCTCGCCAAGTACGCAGGCAGTGCTGGCGGCATGGAGGACGAGGCCGCGGCGGCCGCAGGGGAGAAGGAGCTCGCCCAGTGGGAGGAATCCACCGGGAAGGCCGGTAGCCGGCACCGAGGCCCCTCTCATTGAAGATGTGGTCGATGAGTCGTCCAGGGAGGAGGTTGAGGCTGTCGACCCCCCGGCCACGGGGAGAGAGCGTGTCTTGCGGTGGGCTAGCTCTGGTGAGCCGGTCCGGCCCGGCAGGGCCGCGCAACTGCAACAAACCCAGGAGGCGTCCGTGCGCCAGACGAGGGTCCTGGCGGCGAGGAAGGCGGTGAAGACTGCGGTGGCGAAGAAGAAAGCGGCCGCCTCTTCTTTGTCCAAGCGTCCTCGGACTCCACCCGATTCCCCTCCTCCCGCAGGAGACGACACAGAGGTCATCTTCGACTTTGGGTCTCTTAGCCCGAGGAGGAAGAGGAAGGCAATGGAAGAGGAGGTGGAGGATGAGTAAGTATCTTGTCTTTTGTCATCTCCGTCCCCTCAGACCATGCCGCTTTTCTTGAATTGTCTTCATCTTCGCAAGGATATGGAGATGCTGGCCCAGAGGGTGGCGAAGAGGGCCAGGGCCTCGACGGGCGGCCATCCCCCGGCGGGCACCTCGAGTACGCCGCTGGTGGTGGAGAGCAGCATGAATAGCAGCCCCGGCGCAGCCCCCAGCGTGCGGTCATCACTCGCTCCCCATCGATGTGTGCTGGGGCACGATCTCTTGGTGCTGACCTTGCCGTGGTTGCAGGAGGAGGACAGTAGCAGGAGGATCCACTAAGGGCTACCCCCAACATGCCGCCCCCATCAACCACGCCGCCCCGAGGGGCGTCCCCGGCAAGGGCGCCAAGCACCGAGCCCATGCACACGGAGGAGGAGGAGGAGGAGGCGAACCCGGGCGCCGGCGCCTCCGTCCCGGCACCGAATGTTGGTGGGGAGGGGGCCACTTCTTCCTAGCCTGACACGGTGAGTCATTTGCCTTCTGTCCCCGCTCGTTTTCTTCTTTAGAATTTTGGTCTTGACTTCGCCTCATTCCCCTTCTCGGTATCCAAATCCTTCCTCGGCGGACCGGGAGGACGTGGACACCGTCATTGAGGAGGTTGCCAGGGACGCTACGGCCGAGGCCGACAAGATCACCGCTGAGGAGACCACCAAGGGTGCTGCTGATGACGCCGCCAAGGGGCCTACCGGGAAGACCGGCGAGGCCGCTACCGAGGAGGCCGGCAAGGGCCCTGCCGGGGAGGTGGGCAAGGCCGCTGCCGAGGAGGAGGTGGTTGACGACCATCCTTCCTCCTCCGCCGCCTCTGGCTGGGGCAAGTACCTGAAGGTGAGCGACGACCTGTTCGTCCACCTCCCATGGACGGCGAGCACCTGGGCGCCCGCCGAGGGGGGGTGTTCGACGACGAGGTGCTTGCTGATACGTCTCCAACGTATCTATAATTTTTTATTGTTCCATGCTATATTATATCCTATTTTGGACATTATTGGGCTTTATTATAAACTTTTATATTATTTTCGGGACTAACCTATTAACCGGAGGCCCAGCCCAGAATTGTTTTTTGGCCTATTTTAGGGTTTCGCAGAAAAAGAATATCAAACGGAGTCCAAACGGAATGAAACCTGCGGGAACGTAATTTTTGGAACGAACATGATCCAGAGGACTTGGACCCTACGTCAAGAAATCAACGAGGAAGGCATGAGGTAGTGGGCGCGCCTACCCCCCGCCCCCCCAAGGGCGCCCTCCACCCTCGTGGGGCCCATGTTGCTCCACCGACGTACTCCTTCCTCCTATATATATACCTACGTACCCCCAAACTACCAGATACGGAGCCAAAACCCTAATTCCACTGTTGTAACTTTCAGTATCCACGAGATCCTATCTTGGGGCCTTTTCCGGAGCTCCGCCGAAAGGGGTATGGATCACGGATGGCTTCTACATCAATACCATAGCCTCTCCGATGAAGTGTGAGTAGTTTACTTCAGACCTACGGGTCCATAGTTATTAGCTAGGTGGCTTCTTCTCTCTTTTTGGATCTCAATACAAAGTTCTCCCCCTCTCTTGTGGAGATCTATTCAATGTAATATTCTTTTGCGGTGTGTTTGCTGAGATCAATGAATTGTGGGTTTATGATCAAGTTTATCTATGAACAATATTTGAATCTTCTCTGAATTCTTTTATGCATTATTGGTTATCTTTGCAAGTCTCTTCGAATTATCAGTTTGGTTTGGCCTACTAGATTGATCTTTCTTGCAATGGGAGAAGTGCTTAGCTTTGGGTTCAATCTTGCGGTGTCCTTTCCCAGTGACAGTAGGGGCAGCAAGGCACGTATTGTATTGTTGCCATCGAGGATAACAAGATGGGGTTTATATCATATTGCATGAGTTTATCCCTCTACATCATGTCATCTTGTTTAAAGTGTTACTCTATTCTCTTGAACTTAATACTCTAGATGCATGCTGGATAGCGGTCGATGTGTGTAATAATAGGAGTAGATGCAGGCAGGAGTCGGTCTACTTGTCTCGGACGTGATGCCTATATACATGATCATACCTAGATATTCTCATAACTATGCTCAATTCTATCAATTGCTCAACAGTAATTTGTTCACCCACCATAATACTTATGCTCTCAAGAGAAGCCTCTAGTGAAACCTATGGCCCTCGGGTCTATTTTCCATCATATTAATCTTCCAATACTTAGTTATTTCCTTTGTCATTTATTTTACTTGCATCTTTATTTCTCTTTATCATAAAAATACCAAAATATTATCTTATCATATCTATCAGATCTCACTCTTGTAGGTGACCGTGAAGGGATTGACAACCCCTTTATCACGTTGGTTGCGAGGAGTTTATTTGTTCGTGTAGGTGCGAGGGACTCGTGCATGTCCTCCTACTGGATTGATACCTTGGTTCTCAAAAACTGAGGGAAATACTTATGCTGCTCTGCTACATCACCCTTTCCTCTTCAAGGGAAAACCAACGCAATGCTCAAGAGGTAGCAAGAAGGATTTCTGGCGCTGTTGCCGGGGAGTCTACGCAAAAGTCAACACACCAAGTACCCATCACAAACCCTTATCTCCCACATTACATTATTTGCCATTTGCCTCCCACTTTCCTCTCCCCCGCTTCACCCTTGCTGTTTTATTCGCCCTCTCTCTCTCCATCCCCCCTCTCTTTCTCTATTCGCCTCTTTTTGCCCGTTTATTGTTTGCTTGTGTGTCGGATTGCTTGGTTGTCTTTATGGGTAGTCCCCTAGCTTCCCCTTTGTCTCCCGAGTTTGAGGTTCTTCACTTCAAACAAAGACAAGGAGAAAAATTAAAAGATGCTTGGTTTAGAATGACGGGGTTTTATCATAATTGCACCCTATAGGTGAATTTTAGAATTCTGATTCGCAACTTTTATGTTGGGTTGAATTTGTCTCATAGACAACTCTTGGATTGTGTTGCCAAAGGCAATTTTATTGAAATTGATCCCAGTATTGCGCATGTAATTATAGAGGGTATAGTGGGAACACTACCCCCAACAAAAGGGGCATCATCATACCCAAGAAGAAACGCAAGTTTTCGAGAAAATTTGCGAAGTAACCAAGATTTTACAAAAATCTCTTGAACCTCTTAAGAGTGTTAGCGGGAATCTCCACCGCATGAATATGTTGATTACCCTTTGCAATAAGCGTTTGGATTCTTTAGATCTCAAAATTTCCTAATATGAAGGGAAACATAAGGAACCTCCCGGATTCGAGCATAAGTCCGCAAAAAAATTAAAGACCCAAGATGATATTACCTAGACCCATCCTCGCTTTTATGCCTAGCTAGGGGCGTTAAACGATAGCGCTTGTCGGGAGGCAACCCAATTTTATTTTTATTCCTTGCTTTTTTCTCCTGTTTAGTAATAAATAATCTATCTAGCCTCTGTTTTGGTTGATTTTTTTTGTGTTTAATTAGTGTTTGTGCCAAGTAGAACCGTTGGGAAGACTTGGGGAAAGTCTTTTTAATCTTGCTGTAAAAAACAGAAACTTTAGCGCTCACGAGAACTGCTGCCATTTTTATTTGGAAAGTGCAATTTAGGTAATTCTTTTTGAAGATGATTAATAGATAAATTCCTCACGTTCAGAAATTTATTTTAGAATTTTAGGAGTTCCAGATGTTGCGTTAGCTACAGATTAATACAGACTGTTCTGTTTTTGACAGATTCTGTTTTCCGTGTGTTGTTTGCTTATTTTGATGAATCTATGGCTAGTAAAATAGTTTATAAACCATAGATAAGTTGGAATACAGTAGGTTTAACACCCATATAAATAAAGAATGAGTTCATTACAGTACCTTGAAGTGGTGTTTTGTTTTCTTTCGCTAACAGAGCTCACGAGATTTTCTACTTTAAGTTTTGTGTTGTGAAGTTTTCAAGTTTTGGGTAAAGATTTGATGGATTATGGAACAAGGAGTGGCAAGAGCCTAAGATTGGGGATGCCCATGGCACCCCCAAGATAATCTAAGGACACCAAAAATCCAAAGCTTGGGGATGCCCCGGAAGGCATCCCCTCTTTCGTCTACTTTATCGGTAACTTTACTTGGAGCTATATTTTTATTTACCACTTGATATGTGTTTTGCTTGGAGCATCTTGTATTATTTGAGTCTTTATTTGTTAGTTTTCCACAATCATCATTGCTGCACACACCTTTTTGAGAGAGACACTCATGATTTGGAAATTGTTAGAATACTCTATGTGCTTCACTTATATCTTTTGAGTTATATAGTTTTTGCTCTAGTGCTTCACTTATATCTTTTAGAGCACGTTAGTAGATTTGTTTTATATAAACCATTGTTCTCTCATGCTTCACTTAGATTATTTTGAGAGTCCTACAAAACAGCATGGCAATTTGCTTTAATTATGTTAGGCATTCAAGATTAATAATAAAATTTTCTTATGAGTGTGTTGAATACTATGAGAAGTTTGAAACTTGATAATTGTTTTGAGATATGGAGATGGTGATATTAGAGTCGTGCTAGTTGAGTAGTTGTGAATTTGACAAAAGCTTGTGTTGAAGTTTGTGATTCCCGTAGCATGCACGTATGGTGAACCGTTATGTTAAGAAGTCGGAGCATGATGTATTTATTGATTGTCTTCCTTATGAGTGGCGGTCGGGGACGAGCGATGGTCTTTTCCTACAAATCTATCCCCCTAGGAGCATGTGCGTAGTACTTTGCTTCGATAACTAATAGATTTTTGCAATAAGTATGTGAGTTCTTTATGACTAATGTTGAGTCCATGGATTATACACACTCTCACCCTTCCACCATTGCTAGCCTCTCTAATACCGCGCACCTTTCGCCGGTATCATAAACCAACCATATACCTTCCTCAAAACAGCCACCATACCTACCTATCATGGCATTTCCATAGCCATTTCGAGATATATTGTCATGCAACTTTCCATCGTTCTGTTTACTATGACACGCCCCATCATTGTCATATTGCCTCGCATGATCGTGTAGTTGACATTTTAGTTGTGGCAAAGCCACCGTTAATAACTCTTTCATATAAGTCACTCATGCATCATTGCTATCCCGGTACACCGCCGGAGGCATTCATATAGAGTCATACTTTGTTCTAGTATCGAGTTGTAATCATTGAGTTGTAAATAAATAGAAGTGTGATGATCATCATTCGTAGAGTATTGTCCCAATTAAAAAAAGAAAGGCCAAATAAAAAAGAAGAAGGCCCCAAAATAAAAAAATAAAAATTAAAAGGGGCAATACTATTATCCTTTTTTCCACACGTGCTTCAAAGTAGCACCATGATCTTCATGATAGAGAGTCTCCTATGCTATCACTTTCATATACTAGTGGGAATTTTTCATTATAGAACTTGCCTTGTATATTCCAACGATGGGTTTCCTCAAATGCCCTAGGTCTTCATGAGCAAGCAAGTTGGATGCACACCCACTTAGTTTCTTTTTGTTGAGCTTTCATATACTTATAGCTCTAGTGCATCCGATGCATGGCAATCCCTACTCACTCACATTGATATCTATTGATGGGCATCTCCATAGCCCGTTGATACGCCTAGTTGATGTGAGACTATCTTCTCCCTTTTTGTCTTCTCCACAACCACCATTCTATTTCACCAATAGTGCTATGTCCATGGCTCACGCTCATGTATTGTGTGAAGATTGAAAAAGTATGAGAACACTAAAAGTATGAAACAATTGCTTGGCTTGTCATCGGGGTTGTGCATGATTTGGATACTTTGTGTGGTGAAGATGGAGCATAGCCAGACTATATGATTTTGTAGGGATAACTTTCTTTGGCCATGTTATTTTGAAGAGACATAATTGCTTAGTTAGTATGCTTGAAGTATTATAATTTCTATGTCAATATTAAACTTTTGTCTTGAATCTTTCGGATCTGAATATTCATACCACAATTAAGAGAATTACATTGAAATTATGCCAAGTAGCATTCCACATCAAAAATTCTGTTTTTATCATTTACCTACTCTTGGACGAGCAGGAATTAAGATTGGGGATGCTTGATACGTCTCCAACGTATCTATAATTTTTGATTGTTCCACGCTATATTATATCCTGTTTTGGACATTATTGGGCTTTATTATACACTTTTATATTATTTTTGGGACTAGCCTATTAATCGGAGGCCCAGCCCAGAATTGCTATTTTTTGCCTATTTTAGGGTTTCGCAGAAAAAGAATATCAAACGGAGTCCAAACGGAATGAAACCTTTGGGAACGTGATTTTTGGAACGAACATGATCCAGAGGACTTGGACCTTACGTCAAGCAATCAACAAGGAAGGCATGAGGTAGGGGGCGTGCCTACCCCCCAGGCGCGCCCTCCACCCTCACGGGGCGCACGTTGCTCCACCGACGTACTCCTTCCTCCTATATATACCTACGTACCCCCAAACTACCAGATACGGAGCCAAAACCCTAATTCCACCACCGTAACTTTTTGTATCCACAAGATCCCATCTTGGGGCCTTTTCCGAAGCTCTGCCGGAGGGGGTATCGATCACGGAGGGCTTCTACATCAACAACATAGTCTCTCCGATGAAGTGTGAGTAGTTTACTTCAGACCTATGGGTCCATAGTTATTAGCTAGATGGCTTCTTCTCTCTTTTTGGATCTCAATACAAAGTTCTCCCCCTCTCTTGTGGAGATCTATTTCGATGTAATCTTCTTTTGCGGTGTGTTTGTTGAGATCGATGAATTGTGGGTTTATGATCAAGTTTATCTATGAACAATATTTGAATCTTCTCTGAATTCTTTTATGTATGATTGGTTATCTTTGCAAGTCTCTTCGAATTATCAGTTTGGTTTGGCCTACTAGATTGATCTTTCTGGCAATGGGAGAAGTGCTTAGCTTTGTGTTCAATCTTGCGGTGTCCTTTCCCAGTGACAGTAGGGGCAGCAAGGCACGTATTGTATTGTTGCCATCGAGGATAACAAGACGGGGTTTATATCATATTGCATGAGTTTATCCCTCTACATCATGTCATCTTGCTTAATGTGTTACTCTATTCTCTTGAACTTAATACTCTAGATGCATGCTGGATAGCGGTCGATGTGTGGAGTAATAGTAGTAGATGCAGGCAGGAGTCGGTCTACTTGTCTCGGATGTGATGCCTATATACATGATCATACCTAGATATTCTCATAACCATGCTCAATTTTGTCAATTGCTCAACAGTAATTTGTTCACCCACCGTAATACTTATGCTCTCGAGAGAAGCCTCTAGTGAAACCTATGGCCCCCGGGTCTATTTTCCATCATATTAATCTTCCAATACTTAGTTATTTCCTTGCCATTTATTTTACTTGCATCTTTATTTCTCTTTATCATAAAAATACCAAAAATATTATCTTATCATATCTATCAGATCTCACTCTTGTAGGTGACCGTGAACGGATTGACAACCCCTTTATCGCGTTGGTTGCAAGGAGTTTATTTGTTTGTGTAGGTGCGAGGGACTCGTGCGTGGCCTCCTACTGGATTGATACCTTGGTTCTCAAAAACTGAGGGAAATACTTACGCTGCTCTGCTGGATCACCCTTTCCTCTTCAAGGGAAAACCAACGCAGTGCTCAAGAGGTAGCACTTGCCGCCGCCGGGCTTGAGGTCGTTGACAAACTGAGCGCCGGTGGCGGCGGTTACCAGGAATAGCGGCTCCTCCAGGGCATTAGCGCCAACTTCCATAAGCTCCATACGCTTCACCGTGCCCGCCTGGACAAGGACAGGCCCAGGATGGCGGTGGTGGACAAGGCGGAGGCGGACCTCGAGGGGCGCATCGCCGAGACGCAGGCTTGGTTCCGCCAGGCCTATGAGG
Source organism: Triticum dicoccoides (assembly GCF_002162155.2). Classification (NCBI taxonomy): domain Eukaryota; kingdom Viridiplantae; phylum Streptophyta; class Magnoliopsida; order Poales; family Poaceae; genus Triticum; species Triticum dicoccoides. Next base: position 105,385,161 of record NC_041386.1, read on the forward strand.
AACTAAAGACCGCCCAGGATCTGCTGGCCGAGCGCAAGCTAGAGCTTGTCATGATGCAGGCCGATATCGAGAAGGCCCAAGAGGCGGCGAGACAATAGGCCGCCAAGGACGAAGCCGCTCGGCGGCAGCACCAGGCCGTGCTGAACTCCCAGGAGAAGGACCTTGCCGCTCACAAAGAGAAACTCGTCGCGACACTCCGCGGCAAGGATGAGGAGGTCAAGAAGCTTGTCATGCAGCGGACCCAGGAATTGGAGCAAAGGAACGAGGAGGCACTCAATGCTCATGCCCAGGTCCATGCCGACAAGGTGAACAAGCTGGAGGTGGAGCGGGATGGGCTGAAAAAGTAGATCCTAGAGCTGGCGGGGGAGAGCGACGCGACCAAAGGCGCTTTGGCTGACGCGCATGCCACAGTCCTCGACAAGGCCGAGCTACTCTTCAAGGCCAACGACTCCATCCAAGACCTGAAGCTGAAGCTGGAGGGTCTTGAGGGGACGTTGTCGGAGGTCAGGGCCTGGGAGGAGACCCTGACCAAGAATCTAGAGAAGGAGAGGTAGCTGCGGAAGAACGAAGCCGCCAACCACGAGGATTTTGTGAACGGCGAGAACCTTTGGATCAACCGCCTCGCCGGCGTTGCCGGCAGGATCACCATGAAGCTGGCTACCATAGGGATGCCAAACATGAGGTACGTCCCGGAGCCGAACGTGAGTCCCAATGCCAAGCTGACCTTGTTCTTCGAGGGTGTTCTCGGGGCCCTGGAGCAGTTCCGCTCTAACAGGGCGACCTCTCTGGCCGATGAGGCCCGGAGGCTTTGCTGGGGTGCCATGACCAAGGTCCTCGCCAAGGTGGCGTACTGGAACCCTGACCTCAACTTTGAAGCTGCGCTAGATAGCTTGCCGGAGGACATGGACCTCGCGACGCTCGAGGAGCGTATCTAGCCCGTCATCAGCCGCATCGACGGAGTTCGGAGGATAGAAGGCCAGCGCCGGGACTAGGCACCCCGTTTCTTATCGCCGCTGCAGGTTCACGACCAAGACAATTTTTATCTTTAGTTAGAACCGCAGCAACAATTGAGGTAATATAACTCTGTAGTGCTTTTGAAACGATGCATGCTATTTTCCTGTTTGATCTCCCTTTGTACGTCCACCCTATGTTAATCGGGTAGGCTTGCCGGCAGGGAAACCCAGGCCGCGGTGCCTTGAGGACGGATCCCTAATGGCCTGCCGGGTGTGCTTGCTGTCGGGCAAACCACCTCACTGCTCTTAACGTGGCCGCTCGAACTATCGAGCGGACTCGAGACTGAACGAGAGCGTTGCCAATCGCAGAAGGTCACCCTGCCGTTCTTGGCGCAGCCGCTCGAACTGTTGAGCGGACTTGAAACAGAATGAGGGTGTTGCCAATAGTGGCAGGGCCCCTGAGGGAGTCCTGGATTAGGGGGTCTCTGGACAGCAAGACTATATCCTTTGGCCGGACTGTTGGACTATGAAGATACAAGATTGAAGACTTCGTCCCGTGTCCGGATGGGACTTTCCTTGGTGTGGAAGGCAAGCTTGGCAATACGGATATGTAGATCTCCTCCCTTGTAACCGACTCTGTGTAACCCTAGCCCCCTCCAGTGTCTATATAAACCAGAGGGTTTAGTCCGTAGGACAACAACAATCATACCATAGGCTAGCTTCTAGGGTATAGCCTCTACGATCTCGTGGTAGATCAACTCTTGTAATACTCATATCATAAATATCAATCAAGCAGGACGTAGGGAATTACCTCCATCAAGAGGGACCAAACCTGGGTAAACATCGTGTCCCCTGCCTCCTGTTACCATCCGCCTTAGACGCATAGTTCGGGACCCCCTACCCGAGATCCGCCGGTTTTGACATCGACATTGGTGCTTTCATTGAGAGTTCCACTATGCCATCACCATAAGGCTTGGTGGCTCCTTCGATCATCAGTAATGATACGGTCCAGGGTGAGGTTTTCCTCCCCGGGCAGATCTTCATATTCGGCGGCTTCGCACTGCGGGCCAACTCGTTTGGCCATCTGGAGCAGATCGGGAGCTATGCCCCTAGCCATCAGGCCAGGTTTGGAAACTTAAACTACACTGCCGACATCCGCGGATACTTGGTCTTCGACGGATTCGAGCCCATGTCAGGTGCGCTGCACAATCACGATGAGCATGACGTAACTCTGCCGTCGGACAGTGTTCGGGAGATTGCATCTGCAATTATTTCGGCCCTAAATCCGGAGCAAATTGCGCCATCCGAGGATGGGGGATAGACCCCGCCATGGAGGCCGCACTCTCAGTGGCGATAGAGCCAGATACTGACTTCACCCCTTACGAGAGCCGTGTTGCTGAACCACTGGATTCGTCTCCGGCCACGGACTCCGAGCCGCCTGCGTCCATGCCTATCGAATCCGATTGGGTGCCGATCATGGAGTTTACCTCCACGGATATCTTTCAGCACTCACCTTTCGGCGACGTGCTAAATTCATTAAGGTCTCTCTCCTTGTCAAGAGAACCTTGGTCGAACTATGTCCGGCTAGAATGGGATGCGGACGACGAAGAAATTCGCTCCCCACCCACCACCCACTTAGTAGCCACTATCGACGATTTAACCGACATGCTCGATTTCGACTCCGAAGACATCGACGGTATGGACGATGATGCAGGAGACGAACAGGAACCACCGCCCACAGGGCGCTGGACTGCCACCTCATCATATGATATATACATGGTGGACACCCCCAAAGAAGGCAATGGCGACGAGACAGCAGAGGATGACCCCTCCAAGAAGCAACCCAAGCGCCGGCGTCAGCGGCGCCGTTCTAAGTCCCGCCATAGCAAAAGTAGTGATACTGGCACAAGAGACAATAACACTCCGGATAGTGCCGAAGACGACAACAATCCCCTCCAGCACGATTTAGAGCGGGAGGACGAACAAGCTAGCCCTCCAGAGCGGGCAGCAGACGAAGAATCGGAGGAGGACAATTAATGCCTCCCCCCAAAGACGAGGTGAGCCTCGGCGATGAAGAATTTATTGTGCCTGAGGATCCCGTCGAGCGGGAGCGCTTCAAGCGCCGACTTATAGCCACAACAAATAGCTTGAAGAAAAAGCAACAACAACTTCGAGCTGATCAAGACTTCCTAGCAGAAAGATGGACCAACGTCCTTGCGGCCGAGGAGTACGAACTCGAGCGCCCAACCAAGAGTTACCCAAAGCGCAGGTTGCTACCTCACCTCGAGGAGGAAGCATTGAAACCCACATCACCTGTGTACGATGTGGCTGACTGGGGAAACATGCGGGACCTGCGAGACGTATTGGAAAGTAGGGCAAAGCATGCAAGGTCGATATACGGATCACGCGCGCGCGCCAACGCGGGATGACGACCGTCACGCCGGATACACTAAAAGTAAATCCGGTCGGGCCGAATACAGCAGACAAGACTCATATGAACTACGTCGTGACATAGCCCGGCACAGAGGCGCCGCACACCCCCTATGCTTCACTGATGAAGTTATGGATCACGAATTCCCGGAGGGTTCTAAACCCGTAAATATCAAATCGTATGTTGGTACAACAGATCCCGCTGTATGGATCGAGGATTTCCTCCTCCACATCCACATGGCTCGCGGTGATGATCTGCATGCCATCAAGTACCTCCCACTAAAACTCAAAGGACCAGCTCGGCATTGGCTGAATAGCTCGCCAGCAGACTCCGTCGGCAGTTGGGAGGATTTGGAAGATGCATTCCTTGACAACTTCCAGGGCACTTATGTGCGACCACCGGATGCTGACAACTTGAGCCATATAACTCAACAGCCAGGGGAATCGACCAGGCAATTCTGGACACGGTTCCTAACTAAGAAAAACCAAATTGTCGACTGTCCGGATGCAAAGGCCTTAGCGACATTTAAGCATAACATCCGTGACGAGTGGCTCGCCCGGCACCTTGGCTAGGAGAAGCCGAAGTCCATGGCAGCCCTCACGATACTCATGACCCGCTTTTGCGTGGGCGAGGATAGCTGGCTGGCTCGCAGCAACAACACATCAAGGAATCCGGGCACTTCGGATAATAAAGATGCCAACGGCAGACCACATCATAACAAACACAAGCGCCACAGCAACGGCAATAACACCGATGATACGGCAGTCAATGCTGGATTCAGAGGCTCTAAATCCGGTCAACAGAAAAATCCATTCAAAAGAAGTACTCTGGGCCCGTCTAGTTTGGATCGCATACTCGATCGCTCGTGTCAAATCCATGGCACCCCCGATAAGCCAGCCAATCACACCAACAGAGAATGCTGGGTGTTCAAGCAGGTCGGCAAGTTAAATGCCGAAAACAAGGACAAGGGGCTGCATAGCGATGATGATGAGGAGCCCCGGCCGCCAAACATGGAAGGACCAAAGAGGTTCCCCCCACAAGTGAAGACGGTGAACATGATATACGCAACCCACATTCCCAAGAGGGAACGAAAGCGTGCACTAAGGGACGTCTATGCGATGGAGCCCGTCGCCCCAAAGTTCAACCCATGGTCCTCTTGTTCGATCACCTTCGATCGCAGGGACCACCCCACTAGTATCCGTCATGGCGGATCTGCTGCATTGGTCCTAGATCCCATCATCGAAGATCGGACTCTCGTGTCTTAGAGTCCAGCTCCAAGAACTCGTGTTTTTTGGCAAGAGCCTCGAGCTCTTGCTGCACCTCGCCTACCCGGGCTTCTTGCTTTTCCCGCTCAATGAGCCCCTTGGCCACTTTGTCTTCGGCCTCGGACAGCGCCTTCTTCAGGGTTGCCACCCCGGTCGTGGCCCCTGGCAAATTCATGATGATCCTATTATTTTATAACCAAATTTATTTTTAATATATAGACAAGGTATTGCTTACCTTTTCTATCCTCGAGCTGCCTCTTGATAAGGCCGAGCTTGTCCTCGGACCGCTCAAGGTCCTGCATCAGCACACCGACCGTAGTACGTGCGGCAGTGGCCAGCAGTGAAGCCTGCATATGCACATAGACATATTCTGATTAGACTGCTGAGTCATTATTTGATCCTCTATTCGGCCTTTCTTCGCGAACGCCAAACAAAGCATTAGGGGCTACTATCTATGCGGTAATATTTTTCCTATATTTTGATTGCTTACCTCAAAGCCTGTTAGGAGGCTGGCACAAGCTTCGGTTAGTCCGTTTTTGGCGAACTGATCTTTCTCGATCATCGCACTCATGATAGTGCGATGCTCTTCGTCGATGGAAGCGCCATGAAGCGCTTCCAGCAAGTTGTCCGGTGCCTCTGGATGGACAGAGGCCACCGGCACGGGCGGCTTGCCCCTCTTAACGAGGGTCGCCTGACAGAGTCCGGGACCACTGAAGGTTCCGGCGTAGTGTTCGGCTGGGGGCCGAACTTGGAGCCCGTGGGAGTTTTGCTCCCTTTGCGCCCAGGGTCTGGAAGGTCGCCTCGAGGCGCCTCCAGGACTACCTCCCCTTGGCTCGGTGCCTTTTGAGACAACACCTCGACATTGTCCGTAGGGCAAGGTGTGGAGGCGGTCGGAAGTGAATTGCTATTCATATCCGACGAGTCCAAAGAACCGTCCAACGAAGATACGTCGATACGAGCTCGGGACGGACTGCATAATCATATTCGGCGTGAGGAGAAGCAGTGCGATAAAACATACCATCAATTACTATGGTATCCGGATACTTACGACTTCGCCAGGGGCTTGTCCCTGGGTAACCACTCGTCGTCGCTGTGGGCGGCCGTCGTGGAGCAGTCCGATACAACCTTGTGCCGGAGACCCTTTCGGGTCCCCGCGGCCTTCTTCTTAGCCTTCTTAGTCGGCACCTCGTAAGGCGCCGGAACTAGCATCTCCGTTAGGAGAGCATCTGCAGGATCTTCAGGCAGGGGGCTGGGCAATCGATCAGCTCCGCTGTCTCTACCCAGTCCTATTAATGGCATGGAAGCTTAGATCCCGCACATGATTAAGCAGGGGCAAATAAATATCCTACGAGATATAAAAACTTACCGGATTGGCATGGCGCTTTGCGCTGAGTCCGCGGTCTTCAGTAAGGGGAGGAGGTACCTCGGCGCCCTTGAACATCACCTTCTAGACGTCCTTGTGCGTCGTGTCGAAGAGCTCTCGTAGCGTCTGTTGCTTGGCCGGGTCGAACTCCCACAAATTGAATACCCGTCGTTGACACGAGAGAATCCGGCGGAAGAGCATGACCTGGACCACGTTGACGAGCTTGATTTTCTTGCTCATCATGTTCTTGATGCAGGTCTGGAGTCTGGTCAGCTCTACCGGGGAACCCCAGGATAGGCCCTTCTCTTTCCAGGAGGTGAGCCGTGTGGGGATTCCGGATCGGAATTCGAGGGCTGCCACCCAGTTGGTGTTGCGCGGCTCGGTGATGTAGAACCACCCCGATTGCCACCCCTTTATGGTCTCCACATAGGAGCCTTCGAGCCAGGTGACATTAAGCATTTTTCCCACCATGGTGCCTCCGCACTCTGCTTGCTGGCCGACCACCACCTTCGGTTTGACATTGAAGGTTTTCAGCCATAGGCCGAAGTGGGGCCTGATGCGGAGGAAGGCCTCGCACATGACGATAAATGTCGAGATGTTGAGGATGAAATTGGGGGCCAGATCATGAAAATCCAGCCCATGGTAGAACATGAGCCCGCGGACAAACGGGTGAAGGGGAAATCCCAGTCCACGGACAAAGTGGGTAAGGAAAACTACCCTCTCATGGGGTCTGGGCGCAGGAATGATCTGCACCGCATCGGGCAGCCGGTGCGCGATGTCCGCGGCCAGATATCCGGCTTCTCGTAGCTTTGTGATGTTCTCCTCCGTAACGGAGGAGACCATCCACTTGCCTCCCGCTTCGGACATGATTGGAGTGGTTTGAGGAGAAAGACGCGAACTTGGGCACTGGAGCTCGAGTGCGCGAGGATGGATAAGCAAGAGGGAAGAAGGCGTGGGTAAAAATGGGTGAATCTTTATCCCTTTATAAGGGCGGAGGAGGCGATGTGCCTCCCCACTTACATGGTAAAATCTCTTATTCCCCAAGCACCGTAATTGATGGCGAGGTTGGGTTACCCACACCCGTATTGATGAGAATCCCGTGATAAGGGGACACGATCTCTGCTTCGACTAGACGTGTCAAGAAAACCGCCTCGCGATACGTGCGGTGCTTGTGGCACCCCGGCTCAGAGCGACCGGTTTACCCTGCATTGCCAGCCCAGAGACCATGTCTTCTGGCAACACACAACATATTGGTATAGAAAACAACCGCTTTATTGAGACTAGCGGAACATAGTTCATATTACAACAGCGGTCGAGGCCAAGCGGCACGCTCGGTGCGGCTGAACAATATGTACATTATTTAGTGAACATAAAGGGGCCTCGATCCAAACAACCACGTGGCAGCGGAATAACATCGTGGCGGAAGCTCCATATCACAGGGACACCTATGTGGACACGATCTAGACTTGAACATCGCTCTTTTCCAACGAGACTTTCCTGAAATCTGGCATGACACGCCAGGTCAGTACATTGAATGTACTTGCAAGCTCACAACAGGCATAATCATAATGACAAACAATATCATGATATTTAACCAATTAAATATGCAACGCTATATGTCAACATGTTGTGATCATGCTTGAACGTCCCTTGGGACAACTTACCAACCGTGATCATCCTCAGATCACAAACACACCACCAATGTGGTCTTTAACAACATGACTCGTGATCCTTACGGCGATCACAACCACGACCAATATCTGGTCCCAAATTCCTCGATGGCCTTTCTGCCATCCTCGACAATGCAAAGTTTTACAGCTTAGTGTGCAATTTTTATTATTCGTTGACTCATGGTGGGACCTACTACGAGGTGTCCGTAACCGTGGACGCGGCTATCAATAGATTATACACTCTACAGAGGTAGCACACTATACCCACACCATGGAACCCATGGCCTCGCACTCCCATTCGGGTGGACCAACGGCATTCCGATGAAACCCCTCCATTGCCACAGCACTCTCCCGGCCACTCCGACCTAAATCCCCAACGGGCTGGTCCTGGGTGGCCCCGTGTCTACCAAAGACACCCCGAACACCGTCATGGTCAAACTCCCACTCGAGGACACTCCCACTCGGGAACTCGGTACCATAATCTCATCAATGAGCACACAAGATTATGTCTACTTGTCGGGTCAGGGAAAACCCGACATAACCTTCCCTAGATGGAGGCACCGACCAGAGGCCGTGTCAATGGACCGAATCAAGGCCCCCCATAAAGGCAAACATGGTTGCACTGGAAAGAACTCGATTCAGCGGCACCATGACCCAGTCAACGGTGTATTCAAGTTGAGTTATTTTCATTTTTCAACTTTAAACTAACAATGACCGGTGTCATAGCATGCCATGAAATGCAAAACAACACATGCATAAAAAAAATGACCGATATCATCTTTACACCAAGCATAACCGTCAACAACTCACGTTACTCTACTAGCTCAAAATGACTCACAACTGAACCAAAATATTTTGCAACAAGTTTCATTAATTTCTTACGCAAGAAAGCAATTCTGATAACTTTTTCATATGCATAACAAAAGATTTGTCTATCAACAATTCTTACTTTCTTTATCACTAAACTAAGTTCAAACTTTCTGTAAAACAAGTAATATGATTTAACAGAACATTTAACATAATATTTTCTAACAAATTTTTATCAATTTTAGGAAGGCAAAAATATAGCTAAAATAACTACCATGCATAACAAAATTATTTCTAACATCACCTCAAATAAATCTTAACTTGCTTTATCCACTAAACTAGTTTCAACTATTCTGTAAATCAGGCATAACAACTATCCAACATTTAACAGAATACAAATAACTCAATAATTATTTAAATGCATGGATTAATCATTTCATTCAAGTGAGAAAATCACAAATATTGAAATGGCATCATAAAAATGTTGTTGTGGCTTGCCTTAGTGCAGATGAGGTTCACAAGCCTCCTGGTGATCCTCAAGACAAGCCCCGCCTTCTGAAAATAATTTTAAACAAAAAAATAAAATATCAAGAACACTTTTGAAATGCACCAGAAATTCCAAACAGCTCAGAAAAATCTCGTCTTTGGTGAGCTGTTAGATTTCCTTCCAAAGAACACAATGCAAAAGGAATAAATTCATTTGGACTTATGGTTAAAAAGTTATAACTGTTTGAACTGTTTTGTAAATTCAAATGAATTTTAATAAAAGAAAAAGACTGGGGGTGACGTCAAAGGCATAAAGCCCAGGGGCGCCACCACTCGTACCGCTTCGCGCGCGTACTGAGTGGCTGACTAGCGGGCCCCACTAGTCAGGTGGGGGAAGAGGGAGAGAGAAACAGAGACGGCCGCGGCTTCGCGGGAGCACTCGCCCGCGACGAGGGCTCTTTGGCCAAAACGAGAGGGAGGGATGGCAAGAGGAGGTCGAGGCGCACCTGCCCGTACCCGTAGCATGGCTAGGGGTGGTCGAACGGCGTCGGAATCTAGCTTGCGAGCGGAGGCAGAACGAGGAGGTCGTTGGAGTTGAGGAAGACGGTGAGCAGAGGCCGCTCCAGGGGCTCCAAGCAGGCGAGACGGCCTCACCGGAGAGAGGCGGAGGCCCTGGAGGGGTCGCCCAGGCCTGGGAGGGGCCGCGGAGACCAGAGGGGATCGCCGGTGAGCTCGAGCTCGGGGACGGCGGCCCAAGGCCTGCCCGGCCGGGCTACGGCTTCCTACTTGACCGTGGAGTGTGTGTGAGTGCTGGAGGATGCCCAAGGAGGTTGGGGAGGGGCTCTATATATAGGCGAGCGGCGAGGGTGCTTCGGGCTCCGCTGGTGGACACCTGTCCACGACGCCCGGTGACGAGCGGCTTCAGTGAGAGGGGGAGAGGGCGACAGAGGTCACGCGGCCACTATGGGCGAGCGGAGACGGGCACAGGATCAAGGAGGTGACGATGAGAATAGTGCACTCCACACTGTTGGGCTGGCCGGACCTTGCCCGTGCTCCCTGTGGCGAGCTCCAGCATCGACGAGTGCTAGGGCGGAGTTAAGGGTGTCGAGACGATGATGGTGGTGAGTTTTGGCAAGGTTTGGCAGGCAGGGGAAGCAAGCACGCGCGAACAGAGCGCTCGGCGGCTCCCAGAGCGCGTCGACACGCATGCCTGGCATCGTGGACACGCGTGGAACTCTCTCCTCATGCCAGCCTTCGTCCAAAAATCATGTCTGGCATGTTATTCGCGGTGGTTTTGAAGTTTACCATGGTTTGGTTTGGATCCAGGTGCAGTAGAGAAAATTTTACAAGTCTGGTAAGTTTCTGGACAGTAACTTTGTGATGTTACTGTGGTCAAATGGCTGGGAGTTTGAAGCTGTGCTTTGGAGGCTAGCTTAGAGTTACTAAGGTAAATAAGCACAAGAAAGATCAGGTCAAATGGAGCGAGTAAAATGGTAGTTGGTGTAGAAACCACCATTTCTGTCCAGAATAGAAAAGATTTTCTGTAGCAAAAATATTCCAAAAAGTGATGAAATATTTTTTCTCAAGGAGGTGCCCTAGGGTCCCTAGAATATTTGTGAATTATCTTAGAATTTTCTGAGCCATAAAAATTAGGGTTGCTTTGGAGTAAACAGATTTGGCTTAGGGTTTTAGAGAGAAAATGAATATTTTTCATTTAAGAAAATATTCCAAAGATTATTTTGTGGTGGATCAGAAGTGAAATGATGGTTTGGGAGAGGAATGAACACTTGGGTGAAAGCCAAGGATGCCCAAGTGTTTAAGTCCAAATGAAAAGATTCAAAAACTCCATGTTTCAAAAAAATCAAATGAAAACTCAACCAAATAAGAGAGGGCAAAAACCAGGTTGTCACAGTGCTGGTTGAGGGAAACGGTTCGAATAATGACCGGGCCATGACGTGAAGTCATGTTGCTAAACGTGTCAGCAGATTAGATTTGTGGAAATATTATTCTCTCTATGTTGGTATATGGAACTTGTTTTGCAGAGCCGGACACTATCCTCGTGTTCAAAATCTTCTATGGAGTATTCGGAGGAGGAACCCGCCTTGCAATGCCAAAGACAAATCTGCGCGCCGGACTCATCGTCATTGAAGCCTGGTTCAGGGGCTACTGAGGGAGTCCTGGATTAGGCGCTCTCCGGACAGCCGGACTATATCCTTTGGCCGGACTGTTGGACTATGAAGATACAAGATTGAAGACTTTGTCCCGTGTCCGGGTGGGACTTTCCTTGGCGTGGAAGGCAAGCTTGGCAATACGGATATGTAGATCTCCTCCCTTGTAACCGACTCTGTGTAACCCTAGCCCCCTCCGGTGTCTATATAAACCAGAGGGTTTAGTCCGTAGGACAACAACAATCATACCATAGGCTAGCTTCTAGGGTTTAGCCTCGATGATCTCGTGGTAGATCAACTCTTGTAATACTCATATCATCAATATCAATCAAGCAGGACGTAGGGTATTACGTCCATCAAGAGGGCCCGGACCTGGGTAAACATCGTGTCCCCTGCCTCCTGTTACCATCCGTCTTAGACGCACAGTTCGGGACCCCCTACCCGAGATCCGCCGGTTTTGACACCGACAGCCCCATTGAGTGTAGGTTTTCCATACATAGGGCAAGATCGTCGAGGACGATAACCTTATATATAAAAAGGAATTGCTCAAAGTTTTGCATGACTTAGCTTTTCTGCCGCTGCATGAGCGTTCACTGCATCCACTGAGGACGCCACTTGTTCGGTCGTCTTCTTCCTTGGAGTGACGACCATGACGAAGCCGCTGTTTCAACCATACCAGATTTCCACAACTGCGCCCCCTACCTGGCGCGCCAAAGATGTCGGTGGAAACGACGCCTATGGGATCACTGGGATCCCTTCTACGGTTGGTGGGCGCGGGGTTGTGCAAAGAGCGGGTTTGGCGGTCAGCACAAGGATCGTTTACCCATGTTCAGGTCGCGGGGACGAGTAATACCCTAGTCCTGCTTTGCGAGAGACAAGAGACAACTATGATGCAATTTTACTTCACACATAAATGATGTTAATTCAAAGTCATTCCATCGATTCCTCATACAAACACATCAGGTTGCAAGTCTATGCATCAACACATTACCTTAACAAATTACTCACACATAGAGACAGATCGCACGAAGAACTCATTGAAGAAGACATCAGGATGAAAGCTTTATTGATAATATGTCTTACCATGGTCGTCAGATGCGATAAACAACTACAAGTATGGCTAACTTGGAGGTGGATTGCTGCGGTGGTGAAGATGGCGGTGGCCACAAAGATGAGATGGGAAATGGTTGTGGCTAGGGTTTATGAATGGCTTCTAGTGCGGAAACAAAAGTTTCTAGCGATGCTCCTTCGCGATTTTGGTATAAGACCCTTTATAAAAGTTAGAGGGTTGGACGCCATGGTGTCGTGGGCACTTGATACGAGCGCTGGTACAAGCGTGTGCACTCGTACCAAATGTCGCCTTGCGTTTTGTTTTTTTGGTGCACCTCCCAATTGATCTCTTCTTTCTTCATTTTACTTCTTTCCATATAAATGATGATTTTTATCCATGTGTTGTCTCTTTTCCCATGAAAAAATAAAGAGAGGATTCCGCAATCTCTTGCATTTAGTCATGTGTGGCAATATCAAAGGGAATATCTCAGATTTTATAAGATAAACCAGCTTACACAAGGGTGTAATGACCATAAAAAATACACTCGTCATGGACTTCACTTGCGACCTCTTAAAGTGCACACTGGTAAACTTATACAGACTTAGTGTACCAGCTAATCTAGCCATAGATCACTCAGGAAGTTGGCTACAATTAGGTTTTTGGATTATTGGAGAATTTAGCAATTCCGTTATTAATTTTAGAATTTGAATGATTACTAAAACTCTTATTTGCATGCAATAGTCTCGAATACTAGATGAACTAGAAAACATGTACATCAACATCACACATGTAAAAACAACCCTAATTAGAGACATTAACAGATCATGATGCATGTATTGTTCGTTCGCAGCCGTAGTTGCCGCATGAGCGATGTTGATGATGACGTTATTAAAGACCTGTTGAATCAAACAATGATGGAGATGTCGGCATGTGATGCCGCCCTACTTGGATGGAAGACGACCCATGGTGACGAAGTTGAGCAGTAGTGCAAAGAGCTTCCAAAAAACCTAATTCGCCCTCTCCTGGTGTAGGACCACAAAGACGAGAGGCTCCGGAGACCTGCTCTCCTACTCGCTGGTGTGCGCTGGCATTGAGTATGGAGTAGACTACGGTGACGGCACAAGTTGCGAGTTAAGGCAAAAACCTATCTTGTTTTGGAGTGTCTTTGGTCGTGGTCGATGACTCGTATATATAGGAGAACACACACGGTATCGTGTCGTGATCACAATCTCAAGCCGATTTGGTTTCCAAGTTATGAACTTACCAAACAAGAAAATAATCAACTTGTCTGCCAAGGAACCAAAAAATAAAATGGCAAAAGGAAGTTCGCTCTGATAGGTCCTGGATAGGGGGTCTCTCACCACGTCGTTCCCGGCCTGGTGGGCCGGGCTGAGGAACCCCTAAAGGAAATATGCCCTAGAGGCAATAATAAAGTTGTTATTCATATTTCCTTATATCATGATAAATGTTTATTATTCATGCTAGAATTGTATTAACCGCAAACCTAGTACATGTGTGAATACATAGACAAACAGAGTGTCCCTTGTATGCCTCTACTAGACTAGCTCGTAAATCAAAGATGGTTAAGTTTCCTAGCCATAGACATGTGTTGTCATTTGATGAACGGGATCACATCATTAGAGAATGATGTGATGGACAAGAATCATCTGGTAGATTAGCACTATGATCGTTTAGTTTATTGCTATTGCTTTCCCCATAACTTAAACATGTTCCTATGACTATGAGATTATGCAACTCCCGAATACCGGAAGAACACCTCGTGTGCTATCAAACATCACAACATAACTGGGTGATTATAAAGATGGTCTACAGGTGTCTCTGATGGTGTTTGTTGAGTTGGCATAGATCGAGATTAGGATTTGTCACTCCGATTGTCGGAGAGGTATCTCTGGGCCCTCTCAGTAATGCACATCACTATGAGCCTTGCAAGCAATGTGACTAATGAGTTAGTCACGGGGTGATGCATTATGGAACGAGTAAAGAGACTTGCCGATAACGAGATTGAACTAGGTATGATGATACCGACGATCGAATCTCGGGCAAGTAACATACTGACGACAAAGGGAACAACCTATGTTGTTATGCGCTTTGACCGATAAAGATCTTCATAGAATATGTAGGAATCAATATGAGCATCCAGGTTCCGCTGTTGGTTATTGACCGGAGATGAGTCTCGATCATTGCTACATAGTTCTCGAACCCGTAGGGTCCACACACTTAAACGTTCGATGATGATATGTATTATGAGTTATGTGATTTGATGTATTGAAGGTTGTTTGGAGTCCCGGATGTGGTCATGGACATGACGAGGAGTCTCGAAATGGTCGATACATAAAGATTGATATAGTGGACCATCTTATTTAGACACCGAAAGTGTTCCAGAGAGTTTTGGATAAAATCGGAGTGCCGGAGGGTTACCGGACCCCCTCCCCCGGAAGTTAATGGTCCACCATGGGCCTTAGAGGAGAGAGGTCCGGCCAGGAGGTGGCGCCCCCCTAGTCCGAATTGGACAAGGGGTGGGGGCGCCCCCCCCCCTCCTTCCTTCTCTTCCCTTCCTCCTTCCTTCTCCTCCATGTTGGACTAGGAAAGGGGGGAACCTACTCCTAGTAGGAGTAGGATTCCCCCCCTTGGGGCGCGCCCCTTGAGGCCGGCCGGCCCCCTCCTCCCCTCCTTTATATACGGAGGAGGGTGATGAACCTATGTACCTAGGGTAGGGTCATGGATCTATTCAAGATACCCTCCCCAAGGACATCCCTAAAAGAACCAGAAGCAGTCAAAGAAAAATCATCATCCACTCGACCATGAAGCCATGTTCCACTCGACAGTCTTGAAGATACTCGACCGTACGGACAACCACTCGACTACCAGAAGATCTAGAGCCACTCCGCTCTGCAATGGTCGGGATTTAAGTCATAGCCTTAATGGTTATTATGTACTTTTATTACAGGCGTTACCAGTAACGTCCCCATCTTTATGTACCTTAAACCCTTTGTAACTGAGGGCAGGAGGGGTCTGGTGAACTCTATATAAGCCACCCCCCTCCTCAGGGACAAGGGGTCGCACCTCCTGTAACACACACGCATATAATCTAGTCGACCGCCTCCGGGCTCCGAGACGTAGGGCTGTTACTTCCTCCGAGAAGGGCCTGAACTCGTAAAACTCATGTGTACAACTCCTCCATAGCTAGGACCATGCCTCTACATTCCTACCCCCCATTCTACTGTCAGACTTAGAACCACAACAGAGGGGGCACCCCATAGACACACAAGTTGATTTCTTAGCCATGTGCAGTGCCCCCCACCACAGATTTCCACCTCAGTCATATTGTCGTAGTGCTTAGGCGAAGCCCTGCATCGGTAACTTCATCATCACCGTCAACACACCATCGTGCTGACAAAACTCTCCCTCGGCCTCAGCTCGATCTAGAGTTCCAGGGACGTCACCGAGATGAACGTGTGCTGATCACGGAGGTGTCGTGCGTTCGGTACTTGATCGGTTGGATCGCGAAGACATTCGACTACATCAACCGCGTTACTCAACGCTTCTGCTTTCGGTCTACGAGGGTACGTAGACACACTCTCCCCTCTCGTTGCTATGCATCTCCTAAATAGATCTTGCGTGTCCGTAGGATTTTTTTGAAATACTGCGTTCCCCAACAGTGGCATCCGAGCCAGGTCTATGCGTAGATGTTATATGCACGAGTAGAACACAAAGAGTTGTGGGCAATAATAGTCATACTTCTTACCAGCATGTCATAATTTGATTCGGCGGTATTATTGGATGAAGCAGCCCAGACCGACATTACATGACCGCGTTCATGAGACTGGTTCTACCGACGTGCTTCGCACACAGGTGGCTAGTGGGTGTCTGTTTCTCCAGCTTTAGTTGAATCGAGTGTGACTACGCTTGGTCCTTGTAGAAGGTTAAAACAGCACACTTGACGAAAAATCATTCTGGTTTTTGATGCGTAGGTAAGAACGGTTCTCGCTAAGCCCGTAGCAGCCACGTAAAACTTGCAACAACAAAGTAGAGGATGCCTAACTTGTTTTTGCAGGGCATGTTGTGATGTGATATGGTCAAGATGTGATTATATAAATTGTTGTATGAGATGATCATGTTTTGTAACAAAGTTATCGGCAACTGGCAGGAGCCATATGGTTGTCGCTTTATTGTATAAAATGCAACCGCCATGTAATTGCTTTACTTTATCACTAAGCGGTAGCAATAGTCGTGGAAGCAATAGTTGGCGAGACGACAACGATGCTGCGATGGAGATCAAGGTGTCAAGCCAGTGACGATGGTGATCATGACGGTGCTTTGGAGATGGAGATCAAAGGCACAAGATGATGATGGCCATATCATATCACTTATATTGATTTCATGTGATGTTTATCCTTTATGCATCTTATTTTGCTTAGTACTATGGTAGCATTATAAGACGATCTCTTGCTAAATTTCAAGGTATAAGTGTTCTCCCTGAGTATGCATCGTTGCTACAGTTCGTTGTGCTGAGACACCACATGATGATCGGGTGTGATAAGCTCTACGCTCACATACAATGGGTGCAAGCTAGTTTTGCACAAGCAGAATACTTGGGTTAAACTTGACGAGCCTAGCATATGCAGATATGTCCTCGGAACACTAAAACCGAAAGGTCGAGCATGAATCATATAGTAGATATGATCAACATAGTGATGTTCACCATTGAAAGCTACTCCATCTCACGTGATGATCGGACATGGTTTAGTTGATATGGATCACGTGATCACTTAGATAATTAGAGGGATGTCTATCTAAGCGGGAGTTCTTAAGTAATATGATTAATTGAACTTTAATTTATCATGAACTTAGTACCTGGTAGTATTTTGCATGTCTATGTTGTTGTACATAAATGGCCCGTGTTGTTGTTCCGTTGAATTTTAATGCGTTCCTAGAGAAAGCTAAGTTGAAAGATGATGCTAGCAACTACACGGACTAGGTCCGTAACTTGAGGATTATCCTCATTGCTGCACAAAAATATTACGTCTTGGAAGCACTGCTAAGTGCAAAGCCCGTTGCAGGAGCAACACCAGATGTTATGAACGTCTGGCAGAGCAAAGCTGATGACTACTCGATAGTTCAGTGTGCCATGCTTTACGGCTTATAATCGGGACTTCAACAACGTTTTGAGCATCATGGAGCATATGAGATGTTCCAGGAGTTGAAGTTAATATTTCAAGCAAATGCCCGAATTGAGAGATATGAAGTCTCCAATAAGTTCTACAGCTACAAGATGGAGGAGAATAGTTCTGTCAATGAACATATACTCAGAATGTCTGGGTACCACAACCACTTGACTCAACTAGGAGTTAATATTCCTGATGATAGTGTCATTGACAGAGTTCTTCAATCACTACCACCAAGCTACAAAAGCTTCGTCATGAACTATAATATGAAAGGGATGGATAAGACAATTCCCGAGCTCTTCGCAATGCTAAAATCTGCGGAGGTAGAAATCAAGAGGGAGCATCAAGTGTTGATGGTTAACAAGACCACTAGTTTCAAGAAAAAGGGCAAAGGAAAGAAGGGGAACTTTGAAAGGATCGAGAAGAGGTGTCTAGAGGGTTGCAGTTTTTAATTCTTTAGGTTCATGTGGAGTATTAGCACAAGTTTAAACATTCACAATAGATATCAAGCAAGCATGCAAGCATACAAAGAGTATATGAGCAGCGGAAAGTAAAGCATGCAAGTTGCAAGAATGTAAAGAGAAGGGATTGGCGTGTGCAAACGCAATTTGGAGACACAGTGGTTTTTTTATCCGTGGTTCCGATAGGTGGTGCTATCGTACATCCACGTTGATGGAGACTTCAACCCATGAAGGGTAACGGTTGCGCGAGTCCATGGAGGGCTCCACCCACGAAGGGTCCACGAAGAAGCAACCTTGTCTATCCCACCATGGCCGTCGCCCACGAAGGACTTGCCTCACTAGGGTAGATCTTCCGAAGTAGGCGATATCCTTGCCCTTACAAACTCCTTGGTTCAACTCCGCAATCTTGTCGGAGGCTCCCAAGTGACACCTAGCCAATCTAGGAGACACCACTCTCCAGGAAGTAACAAATGGTGTGTTGGTGATGAACTCCTTGATCTTGTGCTTCAAATGATAGTCTCCCCAACACTCAACTCTCTCTCATAGGATTGGATTTGGTAGAAAGAAGATTTGAGTGGAAAGCAACTTGGGGAAGGCTAGAGATCAAGATTTATGTGGTTGGAATGGAATATCTTGACCTCAACACAAGTGTAGGTGGTTCTCTCTCAGAAAATATGTATTGGAAGTGTAGGCATGTTCTGATGGCTCTCTCCACGAATGAAGAGCGGGTGGAGGGGTATATATAGCCTCCACACAAAATCTAACCGTTACACACAAATCACCAAACTCGGTGGGACCGATTCAGAGAACTCGGTCAGACCGATTTGATTCATAATGTGACCGTTAGGTATTTCGGTGTGACCGACTGGATCAACTCGGTGGGACCGATGTGCTAGGGTTATGGTAAATCCAAAACTCGGTTTGACCGATTACTCAAACTCGGTGGGACCAATTTGGGTAATAAGCAAAATAGAGAGTTGGCCAACCAAACTCGGTGGGGCCGGTTGCATATCTCGGTGGGACCGAAAATATTGCAATAGGTAACAGAGAGTTTGCAAGCCCATCTCGGTGAGACCGAGATCCTATCCGTGAGACCGAACTGATTAGGGTTTCTGGCAGTGGCTATGTCAACTGAAGTCGGTGGCTCCGGATAGAAAGAATCGATGGGGCCGAGTTTGACTTTTGGTTTGGGACAAATTTGGAAGTGAGAAAGTGGTTGAGGGCTTTGGAGCATATCACTAAGCACTTTGAGCAAGCAAGCCATTAAGCAACACCTCATCCCTTCTTAATAGTATTGGCTTTCCTATGGACTCAATGTGATCTTGGATCACTAAAATAGAAAATGTAGAGTCCTGAGCTTTGAGCTTGAGCCAATCCTTTGTCCTTAGCATATTGAAGGGGTTCCACATCCTCTAGTCCATGCCACTCCATTGTTGAACTTGTCTGAAACATACTAGGTAGAAACATTAGTCCAACAAGAGATATGTTGACATTAATTACCAAAATCACCCAGGGAGCACTTGTGCTTTCAATCTCCCCCTTTTTGGTAATTGATTACAACATACATCAAAGCTTTAGATAAAGATATAGAGAACAATAAGTAAAGCTTTGGAAAGACATGTAACATGCAAAGGCTCCCCCTATATGTATGCAATCATATAAATATGAAACATAGGAGCATGTGAATGCATAAGCATGACAGAGTAAGCCATGTGTTACATGTATCTTGGCTATATGCATCAGAGTGAAAGATGTAAATATAGGAAATGTGCCTTCATGCTCATGAGTCCTTCTTGCAAACAATATGTACATTAGCAAGAAATCCTCATGCACATGACTGTGATGCATATACTTACCTTATGGTCTTGAGTTGGCTTAGAAGGGAATGGACCTGAGTAAACAAGGTTAGATAACACAGATAGATCTACTAGCCAGAGCAAACAAAAGAACCACAAAGGTACCAGGACTGGGATGACATGTAGAGTGTGAGTACTGAGTACTCTATTGGATATAGACATGTCCCCAAAGGTAAAGATGTGCAATAGAATCAGAGATTTCCTCCCCTTAGATGTCTTGCTCCCCCTGAATCTTGAATGGGATATTGGGAGAAGATAGGGAACAGAAAATCAGAGCAAAAGAAAAGACAACAAAGCTAATGCAAGCAATCAAATATGAACATGTATTTCCCCTCTTAAAGACATGTAAATTCTCTCCTCTTGAACACCAAGCATCTGGGGTTTTCTTACTCTCTTCCCCTTGAGTGTTCTCTCCCCCTATAGAAATGATTAAGCATAGAGCTTTGATGTGATATCTCTCTCCCCCTTTGACATCAATTTCCAAGAAGGGCTCTTCTGGATTTTTATTTTATTGCAGAAGGGTTTGGTCCTTGAGTCACAAAGCAAGTCGAATGTGTTGGGGATCGTAGCAATAATTCAAAAAAATTCCTACGTGTCACTAAGATCAATCTAGGAGATACTAGCAACGAGAGAGAGGGAGTGCATCTTCATACCCTTGAAGATCGCTAAGCGAAAGCATTGCAAGAACGCGGTTGGTGGAGTCGTACACGCAGCGATTCAGATCGCGATCGATTCCAATCTAAGCGCCGAACAACGGCGCCTCCGCGTTCAGCACACGTACAGCCCGGTGACGTTTCCCGCGCCTTGATCCAGCAAGGAGAGAGGTAGAGGTTGGGGAATATTTCGTCCAGCAGCAGCACGACGGCGTGGTGATGGAGGAGCGTGGCACGCGATTAGGGCTTCGCCAAGCACCGCAAGAGACGAGGAGAGAGAGGGGTAGGGCCGCGCCAAGAGGGAGAGAGACTCATGTGTTGGGCAGCCCCAAAACCCCCACTATTTATAGGAGGAGGGGAGGAGGGTGCACCACCTCTAGGGTTCCCACCCCTAGGGGGCGGCAGCCCTAGATGGGATGGAGGGGGCGGCCAAGAGGGGGAGAGGGGGCGCGCCCTAGGGTGGGCCTTAGGCCCATCTACGCCTAGGGTTTCCCCCCTTCTCCTCCTAGCTGCGCCTTGGGCCCTGGTGGGAGGCGCACCAGCCCACTCAGGGGCTGGTCCCTTCCCACTCTTGGCCCATGCAAGCCTCCGGGGCTGGTGTCCCCTCCCGGTGGACCCCCGGAACCCTCCTGTGGTCCCGGTACATTACCGGTGACGCCCGGAACACTTCCGGTGGTCAAAACCTCACTTCCTATATATTATTCTTTACCTCCGGACCATTCCGGAACTCCTCGTGACATCCGGGATCTCATCCGGGACTCCGAACAACATTCGGTAACCACGTACAAACTTTCCCTATAACCCTAGCGTCATCGGTCCTTAAGTGTGTAGACCCTACGGGTTCGGGAATCATGCAGACATGACCGAGACAACTCTCTGGCCAATAACCAACAGCAGGATCTGGATACCCATGTTGGCTCCCACATGTTCCACGATGATCTCATCGGATGAACCACGATGTCGAGGATTCAAGCAATCCCGTATACAATTCCCTTTGTCAATCGGTACGTTACTTGCCCGAGATTCGATCGTCGGTATCCCAATACCTTGTTCAATCTCGTTACCAGCAAGTCACTTTAATCGTTCCGTGATGCATGATCCCGTGACCAACTACTTAGTCACAATGAGCTCATTATGATGATGCATTACTGAGTGGGCCCAGAGATACCTCTCCATCATACGGAGTGACAAATCCCAGTCTCGATTCGTGCCAACCCAACAGACACTTTCGAAGATACCTGTAGTGCACCTTTATAGCCACCCAGTTACATTGTGACATTTGGTGCACCCAAAGAATTCCTACGGTATCCGAGAGTTGCACAATCTCATGGTCTAAGGAAATTATACTTGACATTAGAAAAGCTTTAGCAAACGAACTACACGATCTTGTGCTACGCTTAAGATTGGATCTTGTCCATCACATCATTCTCCTAATGATGTGTTCCCGTTATCAATGACATCCAATGTCCATGGTCAGGAAACCATGGCCATCTATTGATCAACGAGATAGTCAAGTAGAGGCTTATTAGGGACATGCTCTGGTCTAGGTATTCACACATGTATTACGGTTTTCGGTTAATACAATTATAGCATGAACAATAGACAATTATCATGAACAAGGAAATACAATAATAACCATTTTATTATTGCCTCTAGGGCATATTTCCAACAGTCTCCCACTTGCACTAGAGTCAATAGTATAGTTCACATCACTATGTGATTGTAATGAATCCAACACCCATGGGGTTTGTTCATATCTTGCTTGTGAGAGAGGTTTATTAGTCAATGGGTCTGAACCTTTCAGATGCAAATCTCTATGTCATCTTGTAGATGCAGCTACCACGCGCTACTTTGAGCTATTCCAAATAACTGCTCTACTATACGAATCCGGTTTACTACTTAGAGTCATCCGGATTAGTGTCAAAGTTTGCATTTACGTAACCCTTTACGATGAACTCTTTTACCACCTCCATAATCGAGAAAATTCCTTAGTCCACTAGTTACTAAGGATAAGTTCGACCGCCGTCATGTGATTCATTCTTGGATCACTCCTGTACCCCTTGACTGACTCATGGCAAGGCACACTTCAGGTGCAGTACACAGCATAGCATATTGTAGAGCCTACGTCTAAAGCATAGGGGACGACCTTCGTCCTTTCTCTCTCTTCTGCCGTGGTCAGGTCTTGAGTCTTACTCAATGCTCACACCTTGTAACACAGGCAAGAACTCCTTCTTTGCTGATCTATTTTGAACTCCTTCAAAATCTTGTCACGGTATGTATTCATTTGAAAGTACTATTAAGAGTTTTGATCTATCCTTATAGATCTTGATGCTCAATGTTCAAGTAGCTTAATCCAAGTTTTCCATTGAAAAACACTTTTCAAATAACCCTGTATGCTTTCCAGAAATTCTACGTCATTTCTGATCAACAATATGTTAACAACATATACTCATCAAAAATTCTATAGTGCTCCCACTCACTTCTTTGGAAATACAAGTTTCTCATAAACTTTGTATAAACCCAAAATCTTTGATCATCTCATCAAAGCGTACATTCCAACTCCGAGATGCTTACTCCAGTCCTTAGAAGGATTGCTGGAGCTTTGCATACTTGTTAGCATCTTTCAGGATTGACAAAACCTTCTGGTTGTATCACATACAACCTTTCCTCAAGAAAATCGTCGAGGAAACAATGTTTTGACATCCTATCTGCAAGATTTCATAAATAATGCAGTAACTGCTAACATAACTCCAACAGACTCTTAGCATCGCTACAAGTGAAGAAGTCTCATCGTAGTCAACTCCTTGAACTTGTCGGGAAACATCTTAACGACAGGTCGAGCTTTCTTAATGGTGACACTTACCATCATTGTCCGTCTTCCTTTTAAAATCCATCTGCACTCAACAGCCTTACGACCATTAAGTAGTTCTTTCAAAGTCTATACTTTGTTTTATACATGGATCCTCTCTCGAATTTTATGGCCTCGAGCCATTCGTCGGAATCCGGGCCCATCATCGCTTCTCCATAGCTTGTAGGTTCATTGTTGTCTAGAAACATGACTTCCAAGACAAGATTACGTACCTCTCTGAAGTAGTACGCATCCTTGTCGACCTATGAGGTTTGGTAGTGACTTGATGCGAAGTTTCACGATCACTATCATAAGCTTCCACTTCAATTGGTGTAGGTGCCACAGTAACAACTTCCTATGCCCTGCTACACACTAGTTGAAGTGACGGTTCAATAACCTCATCAAGTATCCACCATCCTCCCACTCAATTCTTTCGAGAGAAACTTTTCCTTGAGAAAGGACCCGTTTCTAGAAACAATCACTTTTGCTTCCGGATCTAAAATAGGAGGTATACCCAACTATTTTTGGGTATTCTATGAAGATGCATTTATCCGCTTTGGGTTCGAGCTTATCAGCCTGAAACTTTTTCACATAAGCATCGCAGCCCCAAACTTTTAAGAAATGACAGCTTAGGTTTCTCTAAACCATAGTTCATACGGTGTTGTCTCAATGGAATTGTTTGGTGACCTGTTTAAAGTGAATGTGGTTGTCTCTAATGCCTAACCCATAAACGATAGTGGTAATTCGATAAGAGACATCATGGTATGCACCATATCCAATAGGGTGCAGTTATGATGTTCGGACACACCATCACACTATGGCGGTCCAGGCGGTATTAGTTGTGAAACAATTTCCACAATGTCTTAATTGTGTGCCAAACTCGTAACTCAGATATTCATCTCTATGATCATATCATAGACATTTTATCATCTTGTCACGACGATCTTCAACTTCACTTTGAAATTACTTAAACCTTTCAATAATTCAGACCTGTGTTTCATCAAGTAAATATACTCAGCATCTACTCAAATCATCTGTGAAGTAAGAACATAACGATATCCACTGCATGCCTTAGCACTCATTGGACTGCACACATCAAAATGTATTACTTCCAACAAGTTGCTTTCTTGTTCCATCTTACTGAAAACAAGGCCTTTCAGTCATCTTGCCCATGTGGTATGATTTGCATGTCTCAAGTGATTCAAAATCAAGTGAGTCCAAACGATCCATCTGTATGGAGTTTCTTCATGCATGTCTACCAATAGACATGGTTCGCATGTCTCAATCTTTTCAAAACGAGTGAGTCCAAAGATCCATCAACATGGAGCTTCTTCATGCGTTTTATACCAACATGACTCAAATGGCAGTGCCACAAGTATGTGGTACTATCATTACTATCTTATATCTTTTGGCATGAACATGTGTATCACTACGATCGAGATTCAATAAACCATTCATTTTAGGTGCAAGACCATTGAAGGTATTATTCAAATAAACAGAGTAACCATTATTCTCCTTAAATGAATAACCGTATGGTGATAAACATAATCCAATCATGTCTATGCTCAACGCAAACACCAAATAACAATTATTTCGGTTTAACACCAATCCCGATGGTAGAGGGAGCGTGCGATGTTTGATCACATCAACCTTGGAAACACTTCCAACACATATCGTCATCTCACCTTTAGCTAGTCTCCGCAGCCTTTTATTTCAAGTTACTAACACTTAGCAACCGAACCGGTATTTATTACCCTGGTGCTACTAGGAGTACTATTAAAGTACACAATAATATAACGTATATCCAAAATACTTCTGTCGACCTTGCGAGCCTTCTCATCTACCAAGTATCTGGGGTAGTTCTGCTTCAGTGACCGTTCCCCTCATTATAGAAGCACTTAGTCTCGGGTTTGGTTCAACCTTGGGTTTCTTCACTAGAGCAGCAACTGATTTGCCGTCTCATGAAGTATCCCTTCTTTCCCTTGCCCTTCTTGAAACTAGTGGTTTAACCATCAACAATTGATGCTCCTACTTGATTTCTACTTTCGCGGTGTCAAACATCGCGAGTTGCTCAAGGATCATCATGTCTATCCCTGATATGTTATAGTTCATCACAAAGCTCCAATAGCTTCGTGGCAGTGACTATGGAGAACCATCACTATCTCATCTGGAAGATTAACTCCCACTCGATTCAAGTGATTGTAGTACTCGGACAATCTGAACACATGCTCAATGATTGAGCTTTTCTCCCTTAGTTTGCAGGCTTAAGAAACTTGTCAGAGGTCTCATACCTCTTGACGTGGGCACTAGTCTGAAATTCCAATTTCAATCTTTGGAACATCTCATATGTTCTGTGACGTTTCAAAAACGTCTTTGGTGCCACAATTCTAAATCGTTAGTATTACGCACTGAACTATCACGTAGTCATCAAAACGTGTATGTCAGATGTTTCCCAACATCTACAGACGATGCTCGAGGTTCAACACACTAAGCGGTGCATTAAGGACATAACCCTTCTGTGCAGCAATGAGGACAATCCTCAGTTCAAGGACCCAGTCCGCATAATTTCTACTATCAACTCTCAACTAAATTTTCTCTAGGAACATATCTAAAATAGTAGAACCAAAGCGTGAGCTACAACATAATTTGCAAAGACCTTTTGACTATGTTCATGATAATTAAGTTCATCTAATCAAATTATACAATGAACTCCCACTTAGATAGACATCCCTCTAGTCATCTAAGTGATACATGATTCGAGTCAACTAGGCCATGTATGATCATCACGTGAGACGGACTAGTCATCATCGGTGAACATCTTCATGTTGATCGTATCCACTATATGACTCATGTTCGACCTTTTGGTCTTCCGTGTTCTGAGGCCATGTCTGTACATGCTAGGCTCGTCAAGTTAACCTAAGTGTATTGCGTGTGTAAATCTGGCTTACACCCGTTGTATGCGAACGTTAGAACCTATCACACCCGATCATCACGTGGTGCTTCGGAACAACGGACCTTAGCAACGGTGCACAGTTAGGGGGAACACAATTCTTGATATTTTAATAAGGGATCATCTTATTTATGCTACCGTCGTTCTAAGAAAATAAGATGTAAAAACATGACAAACATCACATGCAAATCATAAAGTGACATGATATGGCCAATATCATCTTGCGCCTTTGATCTCCATCTTCGAGGCGCGGCATGAACACCATCGTCACCAGCATGACACCATGATCTCCATCATCGTGTCTTCATGAAGTTGCCTCGCCAACTATTACTTCTACTACTATGGCTAATGGTTAGCAATAAAGTAAAGTAATTACATGGCGTTTTCATTGACACGCAGGTCATAAATAAATTAAGACAACTCCTATGGCTCCTGCTGGTTGTCATACTCATCGACATGCAAGTCGTGATTCCTATTACAAGAACATGATCAATCTCATACATCACATCCTTTTTGCCATATCACATCACAAAGCAAACCCTGCAAAAACAAGTTAGACGTCCTCTAATTATTGTTGCATGTTTTATGTGGCTGCAATGGGTTTCTAGCAAGAACGTTTATTACCTACGCAAAACCACAATGGTGATATGCCAATTGCTATTTACCCTTCATAAGGACCCTTTTCATCGAATCTGATCCGACTAAAGTGGGAGAGACAGACACCCACCAGCCACCTTATGCATCAAGTGCATGTTAGTCGGTGGAACCAGTCTCACGTAAGCGTACGTGTAAGGTCGCTCTGGGCCGCTTCATCCCACAATGCCGCCGGATCAAGATAAGACTAGTAACGGTAAGCAAATTAAACAAATCATCGCCCACAACTACTTTGTGTTCTACTCGTGCGTAGAATCTATGCATAGACCTAGCTCATGATGCCTCTATTGGGGATCGTAGCAATAATTCAAAAAAATTCCTACGGGCCACCAAGATCAATCTAGGAGATACTAGCAACGAGACAGAGGGAGTGCATCCTCATAACCTTGAAGATCGCTAAGCGGAAGCGTTGAAAGAACGCGGTTGGTGGAGTCGTACACGCAGTGATTCAGATCGCGGTCGATTCCGATCTAAGCGTCGAACAACGGCGCCTCCGCGTTCAACACACGTACAGCCCGGTGACGTCTCCCGCGCCTTGATCCAGCAAGGAGAGAGGGAGAGGTTGGGGAAGGCTCCATCCAGTAGCAGCACGACGGCATGGTGATGGTGGAGGAGCGTGGCACGCCAGCAGGGCTTCGCCAAGCACTGCAAGAGACGAGGAGAGAGAGGGGTAGGGCTGCGCCAAGAGGGAGAGAGACTCGTGTGTTGGGCAGCCCCAAAACCCCCACTATTTATAGGAGGAGGGGAGGAGGGTGCGCCCCCTCTAGGGTTCCCACCCCTAGGGGGCGGCAGCCCTAGATGGGAAGGAGGGGGCGGCCAAGAGGGGAGAGGGGGCGCCCTAGGGTGGGCCTTAGGCCCATCTGCGCCTAGGGTTTCCCCCCTTCTCCTCCTAGTTGCGCCTTAGGCCCTGGTGGGAGGCGCACCAGCCTACTCAGGGGCTGGTCCCTTCCCACTCTTGGCCCATGCAAGCCTCCGGGGCTGGTGGCCCCTCCCAGTGGACCCTCGAAACCCTCCTATGGTCCCGGTACATTACCGGTGACCCCCGAAACACTTCCGGTGGTCAAAACCTCACTTCCTATATATTATTCTTTACCCGCGGACCATTCCGGAATTCCTCGTGACGTCCGGGATCTCATCTGGGACTCCGAACAACATTCGGTAACCACGTACAAACTTTCCCTATAACCCTAGCGTCATCGATCCTTAAGTGTGTAGACCCTATGGGTTCGGGAATCATGCAGACATGACCGAGACAACTCTCCGGCCAATAACCAACAGCAGGATCTGGATACCCATGTTGGCTCCCACATGTTCCACGATGATCTCGTCGGATGAACCACGATGTCGAGGATTCAAGCAATCCCGTATACAATTCCCTTTGTCAATCGGTACGCTACTTGCCCGAGATTCGATCGTCGGTATCCCAATACCTCATTCAATCTCGTTACCAGCAAGTCACTTTACTCGTTCCATAATGCATGATCTCGTGACCAACTACTTAGTCACAATGAGCTCATTATGATGATGCATTACCGAGTGGGCCCAGAGATACCTCT
This sequence comes from Triticum dicoccoides, assembly GCF_002162155.2. Taxonomy (NCBI): domain Eukaryota; kingdom Viridiplantae; phylum Streptophyta; class Magnoliopsida; order Poales; family Poaceae; genus Triticum; species Triticum dicoccoides. The sequence continues at coordinate 105,413,519 of NC_041386.1, forward strand.
CCGTCATACGGAGTGACAAATCCCAGTCTCGATTCATGCCAACCCAACAGACACTTTCGGAGATACCTGTAGTGCACCTTTATAGCCACCCAGTTACATTGTGACGTTTGGTGCACCCAAAGCATTCCTACGGTATCCAGGAGTTGCACAATCTCATGGTCTAAGGAAATGGTACTTGACATTAGAAAAGCTTTAGCAAACGAACTACACGATCTTGTGCTATGCTTAAGATTGGGTCTTGTCCATCACATCATTCTCCTAATGATGTGATCCCGTTATCAATGACATCCAATGTCCATGGTCAGGAAACCATGATCATCTATTGATCAATGAGCTAGTCAACTAGAGGCTTACTAGGGACATGTTCTGGTCTATGTATTCACACATGTATTACGGTTTTCGGTTAATACAATTATAGCATGAACAATAGACAATTATCATGAACAAGGAAATACAATAATAACCATTTTATTATTGCCTCTAGGGCATATTTCCAACAGAATGTGATGCTGGTAGAGGACAAGAGTCATTGAGTGGAGCTGGAGCAAAAATTGAATGCAAGAATAAGTGGCAAGTTGTCTTTCCTATAGTGAAATCGGTAGCACCAAGTTGTGTGCTTCGGTGGCACCGAGCGAATTCGGTTGGGCTGAAGGAAACAAACAGGTGTGACCAAGTCCATCACAGAGAAAACACTTCTCTCCTCAGCTCACTAGGCACTTAAGATCTCACAAGGATTTTCAAGGAATTTGCTGAAAGATTTGCAATGAATTGGATGCAGAAAATGCAGAATAACAAGAAAGAAAAGAAATAAAAAGATCTAGATGAAGTTTTTTTGAAAGGGGAAAACACATATGCATGAGATAAATGTAAGAGGAAATACAAGAGAACTTCATCTAGAATTGGCCGGTGACAAAGTCACCTATGTTAGAGTATATTGACTTAGGAGTCAAGTGAGGTCACTTGATCTTTGGTCATACTCATCGTTTAAGCTCAAAAATGGGGTTACCATTTTTCATTTAAGCATCTTGATATATTCACATCTTGTTGAGTTGCTTTAACCCATGACTTGGAGTAAAGCTTCTCTAAGATGGAATAACATACCTTGGGTGGTGGTGTTGATCTTGATCATGTAGTTGAACTTGTGTGGGTTGCTCAAGGTTGATGTAGCTCATCAAGAGTTGGGAGCACCACCTTGGAATTTTGAGTTCATCTTCCTACATGGGTTAGCTTTGCAAGGAAGAGCACTTGTGTATCCAAAATGACAATCATAAATCTTAATGTAGAATGTGTCAAAGGATATGTTTGAAGAGTTTTGTGCTTCCTTGTCTTCAACCACCATTATGTAGAGACTTGATGATGTAGAGATTGCTCAAGATGTGAGTGAGTTGCAATCTCATGGATTTAGATTCATTCAAGTACCTACGAGGGTTAGATAGCATGCAAGGGTGCAAAAATATCCAAGACATATAGATAGCATCATGAAAGAAATATCAAGGATTAGTCAAAGGCTCATGCCTTGCATGTATCCAAATGGAGTTCCTACTCCAAGTTTGAAGCATCAATGATTTTCAATTCACCTCTAAAATGGCAAAAGACTTTCTCATCAAGCGGTTTGGTAAATATATCCGCTAATTGCTTATCGGTGCGAACATGCTTAAGATCAATGTCCCCTTTGGCAACATGATCTTGAATGAAATGATGACAAACTTCAATATGCTTAGTTCGAGAATGTTGCACGGGACTGTGAGCAATATTAATAGCACTTTCATTGTCACAAAGCAATTGAACATGTTTCACATATATCCCATAATCTTTAAGAGTTTGGGTCATCCAAAGTAATTGAGCACAACATGATTCAGCAGTAATGTATTCCGCTTCGGCGGTGGATAAGGATACTGAGTTTTGTTTCTTGGAGGACCAAGACACAAGAGATCTACCAAGAAATTGACAAGTACCCGAAGTGGACTTTCTATCAACCTTGTCTCCGGCGTAGTCCGAATCGGAGTAAGCAACAAGATCGAAAGAAGACCTCTTAGGATACCAAATGCCAAAATTTGGTGTGTGTATTAAGTATCTCACTATCCTTTTCACAGCCTTAAGATGACACTCTTTAGGGGCCGCTTGATATCGTGCACACATGCACACACTTAGCATAATATCAGGACGAGAGGCACATAGATATAACAATGAACCAATCATAGAGCGGTAAACTTTTTGATCAACCGGTTCACCATCTTTGGTCAAATCAAGATGTCCACTAGTAGGCATGGGTGTAGACATACCTTTGCATTCTTGCATATTGAACTTCTTGAATAAGTCCTTGGTTTACTTTGTTTGAGAGACAAAGGTACCTTCCTTAGTTTGCTTGATTTGCAAACCAAGAAAGAATTTGAGTTCACTCATCATAGACATCTCAAACTTCTCCGACATTAGCTTTCCAAACTTCTCACTAAAATGACAGTTAGTTGAACCAAATATAATATCATCAACATAAATTTGGCACACAAATAGTTCTCCATTAACCCTTTTAGTAAAAAGAGTAGAATCAATTTTACCAATTTCAAAGCCTTTTTCAATAAGAAACTTGGTAAAGCATTTATACCACGCTCTAGGGGCTTGTTTAAGACCATAAAGGGCTTTGTGAAGTGTGTAAACATGATTAGGTTTCTTAGGATTGATGATACGTCTCCAACGTATCTATAATTTTTGATTGTTCCATGCTATTATATTATCTGTTTTGGATGTTTATGGGCTTTACTATACACTTTCATATTATTTTTGGGACTAACCTATTAACCCAGATCCCAATGTCGGTTTATGTTTTTCCCTTGTTTTAGAGTATCGCGGAAAAGGAAAATCAAACGGAGTCCAATTGACCTGAAACTTCATGGAACTTATTTTTGGACCAGAAGAAGCCCACAGAGTATCGGAGATGGACCAGGAGAGTCCCGGGCTTCCCACGAGGGTGGGGGCGCGCCCACCCCCCTGGGCACGCCCCCTGCCTCGTGGACAGCCCGGAGGTCCACCGACGTACTTCTTCCTCCCATATATACCCATATACCCTAAAAACTTCGGGGAGCAGAATAGATCGGGAGTTCTGCCGCCAGAAGCCTCTGTAGCCACCGAAAACCAATCTAGACCCATTCCGGCACCCTGCCGAGGGGGAAATCCCTCTCTGGTGGCCATCTTCATCATCCCGGTGCTCTCCATGACGAGGAGGGAGTAGTTCTCCCTCGGGGCTGAGGGTATGTACTAGTAGCCATGTGTTTGATCTCTCTCTCTCTCTCTCTCTCGTGTTCTTGAGGTGGTACGATCTTGATGTATCGCGAGCTTTGCTATTATAGTTGGATCTTATGATGTTTCTCCCCCTCTACTCTCTTGTAATGGATTGAGTTTTCCCTTTGAAGTTATATTATCGGATTGAGTCTTTAAGGATTTGAGTCCACTTGATGTATGTTTTGGTGATCAACTTGCGGGTTCCGCCCATGAACCTATGCATAGGGGTTGGCACACGTTTTCGTCTTGACTCTCCGGTAGAATCTTTGGGGCACTCTTTGAAGCTCTTTGTGTTTGGTTGAATAGATGAATCTGAGATTGTGTGATGCATATCGTATAATCATACCCACGGATACTTGAGGTGACATTGGAGTATCTAGGTGACATTAGGTTTTGATTGATTTGTGTCTTAAGGTGTTATTCTAGTACGAACTCTAGGGCTGTTTGTGACACTTATAGGAATAGCCCAACGGATTGATTGGAAAGAATAACTTTGAGGTGGTTTCGTACCCTACCATAATCTCTTCATTTGTTCTCTGCTATTAGTGACTTTGGAGTGACTCTTTGTTGCATGTTGAGGGATATTTATGTGATCCATTTATGTTATTATTGTTGAGAGGACTTGCACTAGTGAAAGTATGAACCCTAGGCCTTGTTTCAACGCATTGCAATACCATTTGTGCTCACTTTTATCATTAGTTACCTTGTTGTTTTTATATTTTCAGATTACAAAAACCATTATCTACTATCCATATTGCACTTGTATCACCATCTCTTTGCCGAACTAGTGCACATATGCATTTTACCATTGTATTGGGTGTGTTGGGGACACAAGAGACTCTTTGTTATTTGGTTGTAGGGTTGCTTGAGAGAGACCATCTTCATCCTACGCCTCCTACAAATTGATAAACCTTAGGTCATCCACTTGAGGGAAATTTGCTACTGTCCTACAAACCTCTGCACTTGGAGGCCCAACAACGTCTATAAGAAGAAGGTTGTGTAGTAGACATCAAGCTCTTTTCTGGCGCCGTTGCCGGGGAGGTGAGTGCTTGAAGGTATATGTTTAGATCTTGCAATCAAGTCTTTTAGTTTCTTGTTTTATCACTAGTTTAGTTTATAAAAGAAAATTACAAAAAAATGGAATTAAGTTTGCCTCATACGCTTCATATTTTTAATATCTTTCATGAGTATGATGGAAAGGAAAATTGTGCCAAAGTGTTAGAAGAAGAATGCATTAAAATGTTTGGCACTAAATCTTTGAATGATGAGCATGATTGCAATGTTGTTAGTATGAACTCCTTGAATATCCATAGTACTAATGATGATTGCACTAGTTATGATGAAAATGTCTCATATAAACATGTCAATTTTTGTGGAGTGCATTGGGTTTGCAAGTACACACCAAATAGGGAAGATAGATATTGCAAGAGGCATAAGCATTTAGAAACTAAATTGTTGCAAGAAAGGCTAGATGTTTATGCTGAAAGATTCAATATTTATCGCCATCCTTGTGAACTTTGCAATGAACATGGTCATTTAAAGCTCCAATGCTATTTGTTTCATGATCAAGTCGTGTCCAAAATTGTGATAACTTGATTACCCTTGAGCATCATAAAGAGCTTAGTCTTCTTTTGGGTTATGAAGAAATGAAACGTATAACTGAGGGTATTCCAAAATTTAATCTCGATAAATTTCTTGATTTTGATCTAGAGGAAATTTATATTTATTGTGCGGTGAATTGTACTGAAAATCCTTATATTGCCAACTACATGAAGAAAAGAAAACAAATAGAAGATGAAGAGATTTCGCATACCCACATGACCTAGTCTTCTATGCCACAACCAGCCTTTAGAAGATTTAGCAATTAAGCAAGTTCTAGGTTGAGCCTTTTTAGTGAAATCAACAATGTAAAGATCACCTCTACGTATACCGGTAAAGACCATTTTACGATTGTCTCTACGAAACACTTGGCAATCTACCTCAGTAAACAGGACATTGAAACCGAAATCAGCAAGTCTAGATACTGAAAGTAAATTGTACCCAAGAGATTCAACGAGCATGACATTTTGTATGGAGCTATCATGTGAGATGGCCACCTTACCTAGGCCAACCACCTTACCCTTTGAGTTATCACGAAAGGTGACATATTTTCGAGGGCCGTCGTTTTCAGCAAGCTCATGGAACATATCTTTATCTCCGGCCAAATGATCAGTACATCCACTATCAAGGACCCATTCCTTTCCTCCGGCCATGTAGCCGCGAAGATTTGCCATAAGACCAAACTGTCTCATTGCATCATCAAGATCATAGTCACTATCATCATCCTCATCATAGTATCCATGTTCAACATCAGCTTGTGATTGATCAACTCCTAGAGAGGGTGATTCATTAGATAAATGATCATTTCTATGGTTATCTTTATGAATTCTAATAGCTTCGGAAATGATATTGCTAATGATCCCAACATCTCCTATGGCACGCATGAGATTAGTAAGCTCAAATAGACAATAGACTTATGAAGGATTTCGTCTAAATTTTTCAAGGAATAATTTGGAAATCGTTCCTCAAGAAATCTCCATATAGTATAGGCACAATCAAGAGTAGGCAAACTAGCAATCAAATTTTTGGGCAAACCTCTAATGATAAGATTGATAGTTCTAAGATTGTGAATCATGTCAAGATCCTTTTCAGGTGTAGGATGCAAAGGATCAATATGAGGTGCACAAGGACTAGTAATGTACTTGTTCAAATGATATTCATTGAAAATCTCAAGCATTTCATTTTTTCCATTCATAGAAGAACTCTCCATCAAGAATAGGCACTCTATGTCTAAGACTCCCCAAAGTAGACACATCCATCTTCCTCCAAAGGTGTTTAAACCAAGGCAATGGAGACCAAAGCTCTAATACCAATTGAAAGGATCGAGAACAGGTGTCTAGAGGGGGGTGAATAGACTCTAATCAAGAAAAGTTACAGTTTTTAATTCTTTAGGTTCATGTGGAGTATTAGCACAAGTTTAAACATTCACAATACATATCAAGCAAGCATGCAAGCATAAAAAGAGTATATGAGCAGCAGAAAGTAAAGCATGCAAGTTGCAGGAATGTAAAGAGAAGGGATTGGAGTGTGCAAACGCAATTTGGAGACACGGTGATTTTTTTATCTGTGGTTCCGATAGGTGGTGCTATCGTACATCCACGTTGATGGAGACTTCAACCCACGAAGGGTAACAGTTGCGCGAGTCCACGGAGGGCTCCACCCACAAAGGGTCCATGAAGAAGCAACCTTGTCTATCCCACCATGGCCGTCGCCCACGAAGGACTTGCCTCACTAGGGTAGATCTTCACGAAGTAGGCTATCTCCTTGCCCTTACAAACTCCTTGGTTCAACTCCACAATCTTGTCGGAGGCTCCCAAGTGACACCTAGCCAATCTAGGAGACACCACTCTCCAAGAAGTAACAAATGGTGTGTTGATGATGAACTCCTTGCTCTTGTGCTTCAAATGATAGTCTCCCCAACACTCAACTCTCTCTCATAGGATTGGATTTGGTAGAAAGAAGATTTGAGTGGAAAGCAACTTGGGGAAGGCTAGAGATCAAGGTTTATGTGGTTGGAATGGAATATCTTGACCTCAACACAAGTGTAGGTGGTTCTCTCTCAGAAAATATGTATTGGAAGTGTAGGCATGTTCTGATGGCTCTCTCCACGAATGAAGAGTGGGTGGAGGGGTATATGTAGCCTCCACACAAAATCTAACCGTTACACATAAATCACCAAACTCGATGGGACCGATTCGAAGAACTCGGTCAGACCGATTTGATTCATAATGTGACCGTTAGGTGTTTCGGTGGGACCGACTGGATTAACTCGGTGGGACCGATGTGCTAGGGTTAGGGTAAACCCAAAACTCGGTTTGACTGATTACTCAAACTCGGTGGGACCGATTTGGGTAATAAGCGAAACACAGAGTTGGCCAAGCAAACTCGGTGGGGCCGATTGCATATCTCGGTGGGACCGAAAATGTTGCAATAGGTAACAGAGAGTTTGCAAGCCCATCTCGGTGAGACCGAGATCCCATCGGTGAGACTGGACTGATTAGGGTTTTTGGCAATGGCTATGTCAACTGAACTCGGTGGCTCCAGATAGAAAGAATCGGTGGGGCCGAGTTTGACTTTTGGTTTGGGACAAATTTGGAAGTGAGAAAGTGGTTGAGGGCTTTGGAGCATATCACTAAGCACTTTGAGCAAGCAAGCCATTAAGAAACACCTCATCCCTTCTTAATAGTATTGGCTTTCCTATGGACACAATGTGATCTTGGATCACTAAAATAGAAAATGTAGAGTCCTGAGCTTTGAGCTTGAGTCAATCCTTTGTCCTTAGCATATTGAAGGGGTTCCACATCCTCTAGTCCATGCCACTCCATTGTTGAACTTGTCTGAAACATACTAGGTAGAAACATTAGTCCAACAAGAGATATGTTGACATTAATTACCAAAATCACCCAGGGAGCACTTGTGCTTTCAAACTTCAAGAAGAACGGCAAGAAAGTTGCTGCTCAAGTGAAGAAACCCAAGTCCGGACCTAAGCCTGAGACTGAGTCCTTCTACTGCAAAGGGACTGGTCACTGGAAGCGGAACTACCCCAAGTATTTGGCGGATAAGAAGGATGGCAAAGTGGAAGGTATATTTGATATACATGTTATTGATGTGTACCTTACTAATGCTCGTAGTAGCGCCTGGATATTTGATATTGGTTCTGTTGCTCATATTTGCAACTTGAAACAGGGGCTACGGATTAAGCGAAGATTGGCTAAGAACGAGATGACGATGCGCGTGGGAAATGGTTCCAAAGTCGATGTGATCACGGTCGGCACGCTACCTCTACATCTACCTTCGGGATTAGTTTTAGACCTGAATAATTGTTATTTGGTGCCAGCGTTAAGCATGAACATTATATATGGATCTTGTTTGATGTGAGATGATTATTCATTTAAATTAGAGAATAATGGTTGTTCTATTTATATGAGTAATATCTTTTATGGTCATGCACCCTTGATTAGTGGTCTGTTTTTATTGAATCTCGATAGTAGTGATACACATATTCATAGTATTGAAGCCAAAAGATATAAGTTTAATAATGATAGTGCAACTTATTTATGGCACCGCCGTTTAGGTCATATTGGTGTAAAGCGCATGAAGAAACTCCATGTTGATGGGCTTTTGGAATCACTTGATGCTTCCGAACCATGCCTCATGGGCAAGATGACTAAGACTCCATTCTCTAGAACAATGGAGCGAGCAACAGACTTATTGGAAATAATACATACTGATGTATGTGGTCCAATGAGTGTTCATGCTCGTGGCGGGTATCGTTATTTTCTGACCTTCACAGATGATTTGAGCAGATATGGCTATATCTACTTGATGAAACATAAGTCTGAAACATTTGACAAGTTCAAAGAATTTCATAGTGAAGCGGAAAATCATCGTAACAAGAAAATAAAGTTTCTATGATCTGATCGTGGAGGTGAATATTTGAGTTACGAGTTTGGTCTTCATTTGAAACAATGCGGAATAGTTTCGCAACTCACGCCACCTGGAACACCACATCGTAATGGTGTGTCCGAACGCCGTAACCGCACTTTATTAGATATGGTGCGATCTATGATGTCTCTTACTGATTTACCGCTATCGTTTTGGGGTTATGCTTTAGAGACGGCTGCATTCACGTTAAATAGGGCACCATCAAAATCCGTTGAGACGACACCATATAAAATGTGGTTTGGCAAGAAACCCAAGTTGTCGTTTCTTAAAGTTTGGGGTTGCGATGCTTATGTGAAAAAGCTTCAACCTGATAAGCTCGAACCCAAATCGGAGAAATGTGTCTTCATAGGATATCCAAAGGAGACTATTGGGTACACCTTCTATCACAGATCTAAAGGCAAGATATTCGTTGCTAAGAATGGATCCTTTCTAGAGAAGGAGTTTCTCTCGAAAGAAGTGAGTGGGAGGAAAGTAGAACTTGATTATGTAACTGTACCTTCTCCCTTATTGGAAAGTAGTTCATCACAGAAATCAGTTCCAGTGATTCCTACACCAATTAGTGAGTAAGCTAATGATGATGATCATGAAACTTATGATCAAGTTACTACCGAACCTCATAGGTTAACCAGAGCAAGATCCGCACCAGAGTGGTACGGTAATCCTATTCTGGAGGTCATGTTACTTGACCATGACGAACCTACAAACTATGAGGAAGCAATGATGAGCCCAGATTCCGCAAAATGGCTTGAGGCCATGAAATCTGAGATGGGATCCATGTATGAGAAAAGTGTGCACTTTGGTTGACTTGCCCGGTGATTGGCAAGCCATAGAGAATAAATGGATCTTCAAGAAGAAGAAGATTGACGCTGACGGTAATATTACTATCTACCGAGCTCGACTTGTTGCGAAAGGTTTTTGACAAGTTCAAGGAGTTAACTACGATGAGACCTTCTCACCCGTAGCGATGCTTAAGTCTGTCCGAATCATGTTAGCAATTGCCGCATTTTATGATTATAAAATTTGGCAAATGGATGTCAAAACTGCATTCCTTAATGGATATCTCAAAGAAGAGTTGTATATGATGCAACCAGAAGGTTTTGTCGATCCTAAAGGTGCTAACAAAGTGTGCAAGCTCCAACAATCCATTTATGGACTGGTGCAAGCCTCTCGGAGTTGGAATATACGCTTTGATAGTGTGATCAAAGCATATGGTTTCATACAGACTTTTGGAGAAGCCTGTATTTACAAGAAAGTGAGTGGGAGCTCCGTAGCATTTCTGATATTATATGTGGATGACATATTGTTGATCGGAAATGATACTGCATTTCTGAATAGCATAAAAGGATACTTGAATAAGAATTTTTCAATGAAAGACCTCGATGAAGCTGCTTATATATTGGGCATCAAGATCTATAGAGATAGATCAAGATGCTTAATTGGACTTTCACAAAGCACATACCTTGATAAAGTTTTGAAGAAGTTCAAAATGGATCAGTCAAAGAAAGGGTTCTTGCCTATGTTATAAGGTGTGATGTTGAGTCAGACTCAATGCCCGGCCACTACAGAAGATAGAGAGAAAATGAAAGTCATTCCCTATGCCTCAGCCATAGGTTCTATCATGTATGCAATGTTGTGTACCAGACCTGATGTGTGCCTTAATATTAGTTTAGCAGGGAAGTACCAAAGTAATCTAGGAGTGGATCACTGGACAGGGGTCAAGAACATCCTGAAATACCTGAAAAGGACTAAGGATATGTTTCTCGTTTATGGAGGTGACAAAGAGCTCATCATAAATGGTTAAGTCGATGCAAGCTTTGACACTGATCCGGATGACTCTAAGTCACAAACCGGATACGTATTTTTATTGAATGGTGGAGCTGTCAGTTGGTGCAGTTCTAAGCTGAGTGTCGTGGCGGGATCTACGTGTGAAGCGGAATACATAGCTGCTTCGGAAGCAACAAATGAAGGAGTTCATATCCGATCTAGGTGTAATACCTCGTGCACCAGGTCCAATGAAAATCTTTTGTGACAATACTGGTGCAATTGCCTTGGCAAAGGAATCCAGATTTCACAAGAGAACCAAGCACATCAAGAGACGCTTCAATTCCATCTGCGATCAAGTCAAGGAGGGAGACATAGAGATTTGCAAGATACATACGGATCTGAATGTTGCAGACCCGTTGACTAAGCCTATCTCACGAGCAAAACATGATCAACACCAAGACTCCATGGGTGTTTACTATGTAATCTAGATTATTGACTCTAGTGCAAGTGGGAGACTGAAGGAAATATGCCCTAGAGGCAATAATAAAGTTGTTATTTATATTTCCTTATATCATGATAAATGTTTATTATTCATGCTAGAATTGTATTAACCGGAAACTTAGTACATGTGTGAATACATAGACAAATAGAGTGTCCCTAGTATGCCTCTACTTGACTAGCTCGTTAATCAAAGATGGTTAAGTTTCCTAACCATAGACATGTGTTGTCATTTGATGAACATGATCACATCATTAGAGAATGATGTGATGGACAAGACCCATCCGTTAGCTTAGCATAATGATCGTTTAGTTTTTCTGCTATTGCTTTCTTCATGACTTATACATGTTCCTCAGACTATGAGATTATGCAACTCCCGAATACCGGAGGAACACCTTGTGTGCTATCAAACGTCACAACGTAACTAGGTGATTATAAACATGCTCTACAGGTGTCTTCGATGGTGTTTGTTGAGTTGGCATAGCCCAAGATTAGGATTGTCACTCCGTGTATCGGAGAGGTATCTCTTTGCCCTCTCGGTAATGCACATCACTATGAGCCTTGCAAGCAATGTGTCTAATGAGTTAGCCACGGGCATTACGAAACGAGTAAAGAGACTTGCCGGTGATGAGATTGAACTAGGTATGATGATACCGACGATCGAATCTCGGGCAAGTAACATACCGATGACAAAGGGAACAACGTATGTTGTTATGCAGTTTGACCGATAAAGATCTTTATAGAATATGTAGGAGCCAATATGAGCATCCAGGTTCCACTATTGGTTATCGACTGGAGATGTGTCTCGGTCATGTCTACATAGTTCTCGAACCCGTAGGGTCCGCACGCTTAACGTTTGATGATGATTTGTATTATGAGTTTCGTGTTTTGATGAACCAAAGTTTGTTTGGAGTCCCGGATGAGATCGCGGACATGACGAAGAGTCTCGAAATGGTCGACACATAAAGATTGATATATTGGAAGGTTATGTTTGGACATCGGAATGGTTTCGGATAGGTTCGGGCATTTTCTGGAGTACCGGGGGGGGGGGGTTACCGGAACCCCCGGGGGGTTAATGGGCCTTCATGGGCCCTAGTGGAAGAGAGGAGGCGGCGGCCAGGTGGAGGCGCGCGCCCCCCAAGCCCAATCCGAATTGGGTTAGGGTTGGGGGTGGGCCCCCTTTCCTTCTCTCCTTCTCCTCTTTCCCCCTTCTCCTTGTAGGAATAGGAAAAGGGGGGCCAAATCCTACTTGGACCGGGAGTCCAAGTAGGACTCCCCCCTTGGCGCGCCACATCTTGGCCGGCCTCTTCCTCCTCCCCCTCTTTATGTACGTAGGGAGGGGGCACCCCAAAGACACACAAGTTGATCTTTTAGCTGTATGCGGTGCCCCCCTTCACAGTTACACACCTCGGTCATATCGTTGTAGTGCTTAGGCGAAGCCCTGCGTCGGTAACTTCATCATCACCGTCACCACGCCGTCGTGCTGACGGAACTCTCCCTCGGCCTCAATTGGATCAAGAGTTCAAGGGACGTCATCGAGCTGAACGTGTGCTGATCGCGGAGGTGTCGTGCGTTCGGTACTTGGATCGGTTGGATCGCGAAGACGTTCGACTACATCAACCGCGTTACTAAACGCTTCCGCTTTCGGTCTACGAGGGTACGTAGACACACTCTCCCCTCTTGTTGCTATGCATCTCCTAGATAGAACTTGCGTGATCGTGGGTAATTTTTTTGAAATATTGCGTTCCCCAACAACCCCATGTCGGTTCAGGAGTAGGCCACATTGGACGGCCCATGGTATATTAATGGAAGGCCCCCGAAGACTTGTTGTGTGCTCTAAGAAGTTAGATTCATCAAAGACATTGTTACCTTATACGTAGTCGACTAGGATACTATAACCCTAGAATCCAGGGTATTTATATAAACCGAGGGGTAAGGCTCGTAGAACTACACACAATAATCTTGGGTTAGATCATCTGTACTTGACACTCCAACCCAAACAAATAAACACAAGCAGAACCTAGAGTGTTATCTCTTTTGTCCTTGTTACAATCGCATCTAAACGCTTAGTTCGGGAACCCTTACACGAGACATGCTGGATTTAGCTTTGGAAGGATCGAGAAGAGGTGTCTAGAGGGTGGGTGATTAGGCCCTCAATAAATAAAAGTAGCAATTTTTAAATTCTTTAGATTAAGGTGGAGTTTTAGCACAAGTTTAAGTATTCACAATACATTTCAAGCAAGCATGGCAAGAGTATATGAGCAACGAAAAGTAAAGCATGCAAGTTGCAAGAAAGTAAAGGGATGGGATTGGAGTCTGCAAACGCAATTGGAGATACGGAGATTTTTGGCGTGGTTCCGATAGGTGGTGCTATCGTACATCCACGTTGATGGAGACTTCAACCCACGAAGGGTAACGGTTGCGCGAGTCCACGGAGGGCTCCACCCACGAAGGGTCCATGAAGAAGCAACCTTGTCTATCCCACCATGGTCATCGCCCACGAAGGACTTGCCTCACTTGGGTAGATTTTCACAAAGTAGGCGATCTCCTTACCCTTACAAACTCCTTGGTTCAACTCCACAATCTTGACGGAGGCTCCCAAGTGACACCTAACCAATCTAGGAGACAGCACTCTCCAAAAGGTAATAGATGGTGTGTTGATAATAAACTCCTTGCTTTTGTGCTTCAAATGATAGTCTCCCCAACACTCAACTCTCTCACACAGATTTGGATATGGTGAAAAGATGATTTGAGTGGAAAGCAATTTGGAGAAGGCTAGAGATCAAGATTTTTGTGGTTGGATTGGAATGTCTTGGTCTCAACACATGAGCAGGTGGTTCTCTCTCAGAAAATGAATGCTGGAAGTGTAGGCACGTTCTGATGGCTCTCTCTCAAATGGAGAGGATGGTGGAGGGGTATATATAGCCTCCACACAAAATCTAGCCGTTACACATAATTCACCAAACTCAGTGGGACCGAATAATGAAACTCGGTCAGACCAATATGGTTCAAAATGTGAACGTTAGACTTTTCGGTGGGACCGATACGATCAACTCGGTGGGACCGATGTGCTAGGGTTAGGGTAAAACCTCAACTCAGTTTGACCGATTACACAAACTCGGTGGGCCCGATTTTGATAATAAGCAAATAGAGAGTTGGTCAGGCAAACTCGGTGGGACCGATTGCATATCTCGGTGGGACCGAAATAATTGCAACAAGCAACAGAGAGTTTGCAAGCCCATCTCGGTGAGAAGGAGATCCCATCGGTGAGACCGAAATGATTAAGGTTTCTGGCAATGGCTATGTCAAGTGAACTCGGTGGCGCCGGATAGATCAAATCGGTGGGGCCGAGTTTGACTTTTAGGTTTTGGACAAATGTGGAAATGAGAAAGTGGTTGAGGGCTTTGGAGCATATCACTAAGCACTTTGAGCAATCAAGTCATTAAGCAACACCTCATCCCCTTTTAATAGTATTGGCTTTCCTATAGACTCAATGTGATCTTGGATCACTAAAATGAAATGAAGAGTCTTGAACGTTTGTCAATCTTCTGTCATTAGCATCTAGAAGAGGTTCCACATCCTCTTATCCATGCCACGCCTTTGTTGAATATTTCTGAGATATACTAGATAAAAATATTAGTCCAACAAGAAATATATTGACATTAATTACCAAAATCACCCAGGGAGCACTTGTGCTTTCAAGCTTCGTCATTGGTGGCCCATACATGTCCAACTAAGCAGTTGCGACGATACGATGGGGATCAAGATCAACCAGTAGATCGATGCTAGCGCTACTTTTTAAAACATATATTCTTTTATGTCTACTTTCCCATAAACATTGTAGATTTTTTGTATACATCAGAAGCATTTTATATATACACATTTAATATTTTCCAAATTCATGATTAAATTTTTTAACATGTTTTTTATGTCTGTTGTTGCCATACACATTCTACATTTTTTCCTATACATAACGAGAATTTTTGATATACACGTTTAACATTGCCCAGATACATGATTAACATATTTGAAAACTTATATATTTTGATGTCTACTTTTTTCATACACAATGTATATTTTTATACATTTTTCGTATACATCTGAAATATTTTTGCTATAATCATTTCATAACTATTTTTTTAAAAAAACTCTAGTATTTTTTACGTACCCATTATACTTTTTTGTATACACCGGAAACATTTTTTTAATACACACTTAAATTTTAAAATGCATGATTAACATTTAGAAAAACGAAAACTTATAGTATTTTTTGATTTCTACCTTTTTCCATACGCATTGTCTATTTTTGTATATGCCGAAGATGTTTTTTCTATAAACACTAAACATTTTTTGATGCATGGTTAACTTTTTCCAAATTTTATATATAAAGTGATTTTCATAATAGACATACTCAGAATATTTCAAAATATAAGTAATAGTAAAAAAAATTAATGCAAGAAAGTGAAAACAAAATGAAAGGAAAAAAAAGCGCCAGAGGCTTATGTCCATGCTGGGCAGGTCCAATATGGCGTCTGGCTTTCAGCGTTCTTTTTTTTATATTTCGTTTTGTTTCACAGTGTTGCATTCCTTTTTTTGTTTTATTTTTTGATTTTTTTCTTGTAAAAATCACTTTTAAATAACAAACTTGAAATATATTGATCACGCATTATAAAAGTTGTAAGTATATATAGAAAAAATGTTTCATGTATACAAAAAATATACAGTGTCTATGGAAAAAGTACACTTAAAAAAAAACCATGCTTCCGGTTAGTTTTTTTTCTTGAAAAAAGTTCGTCAAAACCTATTAACATGGGATCTAGTTTTGAAGATCTCGACACGAGGAATCCAATGGTGAAAACGGTTCAAGATTTGGATGCACGATTTAAGAGATAAAATGTTTTGAATAAACGGATCTATGCAAGAAGGGAAAACTTCCAGGTTGTGACAAGTGGCGCCCATGCAGCACGCCATTTGTCACAATCTGGAAAGATGAGCGTGATCTTTGCAAGGAATACTTTTTAAATAGTGATTTTGTCACAAAGGGTGACATATATCATTTATGTACGACCACGGGGGCACTATTGGGCTAAACCCACTGCGTGTGCCTGTTTTCTTTTCCTTTTCTCATTCTTTTCCTTTTTCTATTTTTCCAGCAGTTTCGTTGTATCTTTTTCTTCATAGTTTCAGCCTTTTTCATTTACTTAGCTTATTTTATTTTGGTTTCCTGTTAAGTTTTTCTATGATTTTTATATTCAGAAAGTTATCATAATAATACATGATGAACTCTTTTTTACAGTATGTGATAATTATTTTTAAAAATAGAGTATCTATATTTTTTAATAAGTGACAAACATATTTTAAATACAAAATAAACACTTTGCAAATAAGTGAGTAACAATCTTTCAATATGCCACTAACAATAATGAATATGTTGTTAACCATTTCTACTATGTGTTTTTTTTCAAATATGTGACGGGCATTTATGAATACATGATGGTATTACTTTAATGTGCGGTTACCATTTTTATAAAATTCACGATGAACGTTCATATGCATTGGACATTTTAGTTTTCTGGAATTTTAATTTTTAAAAGTTTTTGGAAAAACATCGTTTTAACCCAGGATATGGTCCAAACCCACTTAGCTCTCACAGTGGACATTTTTTGGGATTTGATCCAACCCAACCTAACGTGTGTAGAGCGTGAAATAGGAGGAGCTCTTTCAAGGGACCTCCTATTTTATGCACTGCATTTTTCTCAAAAAAGAAATTACAACTTGTAAGTCAAACCACTTCCCAAATGCACAATGCATTTCTTAGCGAGTCGGACCCCTTCGGGTTCATCAAGCAAGTGCTATGGAGCGAATTTTCTGTCGCTTCGTTTACTTTTCTATCGTGTTAAGTTGGTTTTCTTCAGAAAAACATCTTGATGGACCTTCTGAAAGATCAAAAAAATGATACAAGGTTTAAAAAATATTTGGGAATTTGAAATATGATCATTTAAAAATCACAAAAATGCTAACAGATTGGGGAAATGTTGCATGAAATAGAAAGAACGTTCACAAATTCTAACAATATTTTTATGAAATTTCAAAAACATTCATGAATTAAAAGAATTTGGTAATAAACAATCATGGATTCGAAAACATTCATTGATTTTAAAAATGTTCCTGAATTATACCTACATCCACGAATAAAATTTTGGTGAATTTTAAAAAATAGTATTTAGTTTGAAATAATCTAATGTATTTTTTCACAAATGTTCATGACTTCAATTTTTTGTATTAATTTGAAAAATATTAATGAAATGGCTAAAAATGTTTGCGATTTTTTTAAATATCTTCTGGTACAAAAAATGTCTAGAAATTTCAAAGAGGTGGGGGAATGTAGAAAGGAATATTAAAAGGAAATAAACCTAAAAAGTAGTAGAAAAGGAAAAGGAAAAAGGAAAAAAATGAAAAATAGAAGATGAAATCAGAAAATTTTAAAAAGAACCAAAACTAAACAAAAACTCAAAAAAGACAAAACCACGGTAGGAAACCAGCTACTGGAACCATATACCAGAAGATATTTTTTTAGGGGGGCCAGAAGAATGAAAGCGGTTGAAAACAACTTAAAAATGATAAATGGGAAACTTTTCAATGGGTCTCGGCCCATGGTGTACTCTAGGATTCTCCCTCTCTCAAGTACGGTTGGCAGAAATTTTGGCGGTAGTAAGAAATACAAAGGACCTAAGGGCCATGCTCATATCCGTAAATTTTGAGAAGGCTTATGTTTAGTTTGAGCCCCATATAGCCATCTTAAAAAAATTAGCATTGTCAACGACAAGGGCGTGATGAAAATATTTGAAAAACTCTATTTGTTGGATTAGAACGCTTTCCATTTGTTCCAAGGAAAAAAAAGAGCAACAATTGACAAACTAGTTTTGTGAAATTACATTGCTAGGGGCTTAACAGAAGGGGATACCAAAAATTATGGCCACCGATTAGTATTGGGGTTTCATTTCCATTGGGAGAAGAAAATATCCACCATATTTTCATGGAATTGGAGAGGTAGTAAGTTGGGTTTGGAAGTAAGAGAGAAGGAGACGCAAGAATAGGAGACAATGTAGGAAGAAGAAATGAAAGCACCGTTTTACTTTTACCTTTCCTGTTTTTGTTCTATGGTAGACATAGAAATTATTAAAGTGATTTTTTCTCATTGAACCATAGAAATTGGATAGTTTGCCAATTTTTGGCGATTTTGAGCGCCCTCATCTCACCCGGGCATTGATGAAAAAGGCATATGCATTCACGAATGGGTCGGGGCTATGGACAACGCTCTACTTTGGCTAGCTGGCATGAGGAGAAGATCAGCCGCCTCCCGGGCCGTTAGATATCGAGCAAGACATCCGCTCGATCTGGCCACGTGAACCGTTATGTGTACCCGCCGGTTTGCAATATAGGCCATGTTGCGCTCGTCAGCTGCAGCATGGGTCATGCTACGCTCACCGCCCCGTGTCACGTCAGCTCATCCTACCACAAGGTGGACGTTTGCGACATCGACGGCGTTGCAACTTGCCGGTTCTTGCGCTCACTATGCAACATGGATAATGTTGCATCTACAACATGGACGATGTTGCATCTGCAAAACGTCTGATTTTGTGACAAAGGGATGCGTCAACAAAGGTCGGTGCTACCCCTTTAGGTTGGAGTGGCAACGATGCTACAATGCGGGGGTCCCAGCACCGTCACTCCATCTAGTAGCTGTGGCTGCGGTATTTTGACAACGATGACTATGGGAGCCCACCCTTTCTGTATCTATCAAGACACGGTAGCTAATGAGGGATTGCCATAAAAAGGCGGATGTTGTGGCTGGGATGCGGTAGACGATGCTCGATGTTGGCCCCCTCTTGGTTTGCATCGGCAGGGATCTGTAGGTCGTCATGGGAGCCATCTCTCAAGCATGACGAGTGAGAGAAGGGAGAGTGCGAAAGATGTGTGGACGAGCGCTTCATTGAAGTAATAATGTTGGGGCGAGGTGATCGGTTGGCTGGGCTTGAGTAATGCTACACGTACAAAGGAGTTACAAGGTTTTACAAAGAGGGTTAATTTGATTGGTCAATAGGTGGGGAGGCGGCCCACCCCCTGAAAATCAGGGGGACAAGTTTATGATTGATTAGTAGATAAAAAATTCTAGTCAGCGTGTAATTGCGTGTAACTCTTTGTATGTTTAGCATTATTAGCTGGGCTTACACGGCCATGTGTCATGCAGAGGAGGTAGTCGACGCAGTGTCTCTTTTCAGCCGGTTAAGGCTAAGTATTTCCAACAAATCGATGTCTATCCAAATCGTGGCTGGGAGTCATGGGCACACCAATTTTTTAGCATGTTTGGCATTGGTTCTTAACCAAATGTACGAACCTTTGGCCTGCACATTGGCCCTATCTATTTATAACGTCATTGGCACACACAAAATGCCCAGGGTGGTTAGGCGGGCGAATCCTCTTCCCCGCGTAGGTCAGGGAATAGCAATCAAACGTGAACCTGAACTACGCCACTAGTTGCGATTCGGACGACCCAATCAGTAAGGCTTCTCTTCCGTTTTTTCGTATATTTTTCTTTTAATTTTTTCTTCTTTATTCCTTTTTGCTTTTCTTCTCTTTTTTCCTTTTCAGTTTCCTTTTCATTATTTTTTTATTTTTGGTTTGTCCCTTTCCTTTTTCATTTCACGAACATTTTTTCAAATCATGATTTTTTTCATTGAAAATGCAATTTTTTTATGAATTCATGGATCTTTCCTAAAATCATGAACATTCGTAAAATTTGTGAACATTTTTCCAAAATTTGGAACATATTTTTAAATCATAATTATTTTGAACTCATCAATATTTTTTGAATTGGTGAACATTTTCAAAATTGATGAAAAAAATTTATATTGTGGGAACATTTTTTGAATCACTATTTTTTATCATTCACGCATAATTTTTAAAATCCATGTATATTTTTGGAATTGATAAACTTTATTTGAAATTCATGAGCATTTTTTTGAATTCATTAAAATTTATTTGAGTTCATGAATTTTTTTTAGGAAAATCAAAATAAAATTCATATACATGAATAATTTTAAATTTGGAGATTTTTTCAAACCCATGAGCATTGTTTGAAATCCTAGAATTTTTTAAATTTGTGGAAAAAAATTAGTAATCGGTACGGGCGAGACATGGCCCTTGCGCTAATTAGTGTGTGGTGCGATACACATCATGGAAACTTGCAACCTGCGCGTTTCAGCATGTGCCCGACTCAAAAGCTTGTGGGTACCGATTCCTTAGTAGGAGTCGCCTACGTTTGGACAACGACGGTCCGACCCATTGGTTGTGTCGCTCAAAGCGTTCAGTCTGTCTTTTCCTTCTTCTTTTTTCATTTTTCTGTTGTTTTTTTTCTTCTGTTATCTTTGTTTTTCACGGACTTTCTTTGGCTTTTATTTTTTCTTTGCTATGTTTCGGTTTTTCTTTTTTCTATTTTTATACTTTTTTCCTTTGTTTCTTTTTTTGGTTTTTTTCTTTTCATGGTTTTCTTTTATTTTCATTTTTTTCAACACATGCCTACCTTTCCATACACGTTGTACATTTTTTGCATACGTGTAAAACATTTTTATACACATTTATCATTTTCTAAATAGTTGTTTAATATTTTTACAAAAACATATTTTGAATATATTTTCCAAATACAATGTAACTGTTTTCTCAAATACTTGTTGAAACATTTTTCGATTGATATTGTTTTATAACTAAACAAACATTTTTGTACACTGCACAAACATTTTTTGAAAATGTGACAAACACATTTCTGAACTTTGTGATTTTGTTTTTGAATGTACGAAACATTTTTATGAATTACATGAGCATTTTGTTTACATTTTAAAAACAAATTTACAAATTTGACATATATTTTTATTAAATTTTGACACGTTTTAGGTGTCACTAACATTTTTCATACACATGATTAATATTTTTTGTAACCATTACTAACATATGTGCATTCTTTTGTACATCAGCAACAATTTTTGAATGCACGTTTAACATTTAAATATTTTATTTAAAGTGTTTTTGTAATATATATTTTTAAAATATTTTGAAATTAAATAAAAGTAAGAAAACAAACATAGCAAATGAACATGTGAAGGAAAACCGGAAAACACACATGACGTCATCACGGCGCGGTAGCTAACTACTGGGCCGGCCTAGTTCTGGGTAGGCGAGCCTGGAGGCCTGGAAGCACTCATCCTGTTGGGGAAAAAAGGTTGAGCTCTCGCTCACTCCCACACAGTGTTTGGGAATTCACTGCCGACGAGGAAAGCGGAAGCGGTGCGCAGGCAGCGCGATAGCTACCGCTGTTGGAGAGAGGTTGCTGGACAAGCAAAAAACATTATTTTTTTTGCGGGTAGCAAAAAACATATACTCATGGAGGTGGCGCAACAGTGATAATATCTTGGAGATGTTTGCTGCAATGACGCGGCAGGACGAGCAAAAACCAATCCACCGATGCTCCTGGAACACAAACAAAGCATCATGCCATCATTATCAAGCACATGTACCGAGGTCCGCGAGAGCATACTACCATGCCCAAACGCTGACTTGCTGCACGAACATCACTTAGCAATAAATTATTCCGCTTCCAATGCTCGTGTGGTCGTGTGGCACGCCAATCACACCGCCGCGGAGTTTGACACAGGCCCATCAAGATCCTGTGTGTGTGATGGATCCCTGGCCGGCTAATGCCCATTCCCATTTCCTGCATCGTGATAGCGGGGATATGCCTGGTGGGGAATAGAGCGCGATATTATATCCACCACGTTTCTGTCTATGGAGTGTGATAGGAAGTCAGGTTCAAATTTCATGATTTGGATATGACCCTGTTCACTATGATGGTACTACGTAGTATTTTATTCCGATTTATTTGATCGACATACCTTCAGATGGACCACCTGACAGGTATTGTGGGTAACCATCAGCTTCCCTGCCTTATCGCAAGAGATTTCCTTCTTGCGTGGATATCACAAGAGATATAACCTGAATGATATATTCTTCTTCTCGTTTCTGGCCGTGACGGAGTAATATCGTCAAATACCATATAATGTAGACGATTTTTCAAACAGCTTTTGGATATCACGCTATTTTCTTAACATAATACAGACGCGATTACACACATTCATATATACACACATACACTTATCCCTATAAACGCATGCATGCAAACCCTACTCCTATGAGCACCCCTGAGAGACTGTAGCAGCACATTATCTTGACATTGACGAACTCGTTACAAACACCTTTGTAGTTGACGAAACATCTCCTCCCACTGAACACATATCGCTGGAAGGGCTGGAATAAATCCAGAAAAATGTGAGCACAAGCGTCAAAGTTTAGGACTTGAACTTTGGTGGGCCGGGATACCATTGTCCGTCTAACCATCCAACCACAAGTCGGTTCGCGTATAATAGTCTGTTGAGTGGGGTTGCTGCATAAAACTCATAATGTCTTGTCACAAGAGTGGCCTAGAGTCTCGAACCATTCAATCCCTCAAGGTTGATATCATTAGGTTGTAAGTTTAGGGCCTCTTTGATTCACAAGATTTTAAAAACACGGGAATAGAAAGAAAAAAAGATTGAAATGTCATACTCATCTCAATCCTACATGATTTTGAGTTGTTTAATTGTATCAAGGAAAAAACAAAGAAGTCTTTCAAGGAGGTTTGAGTGAATGCTAGAAATCCTATTGAAAGTATTACAAAAAAAATCTTACGTGCAAGGATAGAAGCATCGAGCAAGTCTAGCAGAGTTGCCATATGACCTTGATCATAATAATTGTATTCTAGCAGCGTCATCATATGCCTCTCGATCACAATAATTTATGAAGCACGCTTCGAAAAGGACTCCTATTGTAACAACCTAGAGTTTTAAAACCATTGATATTGCATAATTATGGTGTAATAGTTCTATTTTGCATTTTATGTCATCATTCTATTAAATATTTCACCTCAAAGAATTAATATATCTATTTTCAGAAAATCAATTTGTGCCTTGTTGGTATTTTATTTAATTGCTTTTCCAAATTCCGTTCAAGGCTTCTAAAAATTCATTTTCATATTCAACACCAATATAAGCTTCCAAACTTTGTCCATAATTTTCTTATCACTTTTCAAAGCTCCACCAAAAAATTCATGATTTTTGGACACTCCCATATCATACCTCTAGTTCAAACATATTTGAATTTAATTCAAATAATTTTGAATTCAAACTTGTCAAACATTTTCAAATTCATTTTTTCCGGATCAGGCATAATCTTGGACTGCATAAAAATTTGTCCCATGAAGAAATTCCAGCTCTAATCTCTCCTTTTATTTTTCCGTGGTTATGTTTATTTCAAAAAAATTAACATGAGAAGGGAGGCTGGTAACGACTTGGAAGAAATCAAAATATTCCTGGCGACCATCCCAATCCTGGGTCGGTGGCCTGCATTGAGAGCCACCAGACTCACAAAACGACACCTGCGTGCTGGATGTCGTGAATTCTTAGGACTGGTCTTATGAGCGCAAGGTGATCACCTCGAGAGAGCATGGAGGCCCGCCAAGTGGACAGTTTCAACTCCATCCCGCCGACGAGCGGTAGAAGCACAGAGGTTGGTACCTTTCGGATGGAGAGGGGGGACCCATATAGGGTATAGGAAAGTTCACCACAGGGCAAGCCATCTCACTATGGATGCTGGCGAGATGATCCGGGGGCAGTGGATCGGTGGTGCAGAGCACTTCGCAAAGTTTGTGTGCATATTGGAGGCCCTGCCAAAGACTCGAAAAGCTCATAGATGGTCGTGGTGGCAAAACACGACCACATAGCTGACCTTGCCCCACAGCTCGCTGATGCATCTCCAACGTATCTATAATTTTTAATTGTTCCATGTTGTTATATTATCAATCTTCGATGTTTTATAATCATTTTATAGTTATTTTATATCTTTTTTGGGTACTAACCTATTGACATAG
This sequence comes from Triticum dicoccoides, assembly GCF_002162155.2. NCBI lineage: Eukaryota > Viridiplantae > Streptophyta > Magnoliopsida > Poales > Poaceae > Triticum > Triticum dicoccoides. Next base: position 105,437,616 of record NC_041386.1, read on the forward strand.
TGCCAAGTGCCAGTTGCTGTTTTTTCCATGTTTTTTACATCGCAAAAAATCAATACCAAACGGAGTCCAAATGCCACGAAACTTTACGAAGATTTTTTATGGACCAGAAGACACCTAATGGGCCCTGGCTACGCCTGGGGGTGCTCCGAGGAGAGCACAACCCACCAGGGCGCGTCAAGAGGCTCAGGCGCGCCCTGGTGAGTTGTGCCCACCTCGGGTGGCCCCCGGACCGCCTCTTTGCTCTATAAATACCCAAATATTCCCAAAACCCTAGGGGAGTCGACGAAATATTGATCCAGCCGCCGCAGAGTCCAAAACCACCAAATCCAATCTAGACACCATCTCGGATGGGGTTCACCACCTCCATTGGTGCCTCTCCGATAATGCGTGAGTAGTTCTTTGTAGACCTTCGGGTTCGTAGTTAGTAGCTAGATGGCTTCCTTTCTCTCGCTTGATTCTCAATACAATGGTCTCTTGTAGATCCATATGGTGTAAATCTTTTTGCGGTGTGTTTGTTGGGATCAGATGAACTTTGAGTTTATGATCAGATCTATCTTTTTATATCCATGAAAGTATTTGAGTTTCTTTGATCTCTTTTATGCATGATCTCTTATAGCCTCGTATTTCTTGTCCGATATTTGGGTTTTATTTGGCTAACTTGATCTATTTATCTTGCAATGGGAGGGGGTGCTTTGTAGTGGGTTCAATCTTACGGTGCTTGATCCCAGTGACAGAAGGGGAACCGACACGTATGTATCATTGCTACTAAGGATAAAACGATGGGGTCTATCTCTACGTAGATAGATCTTGTCTACATCATGTCATCGTTCTTATTGCATTACTCCGTTTCTCCATGAACTTAATGAAGTAGATGCATGCTGGATAGGATCGATGTGTGGAGTAATAGTAGTAGATGCAGGCAGGAGTCGGTCTACTAATCTTGGACGTGATGCCTATGTAATGATCATTGCCTGGATATCATCATGATTATTTGAAGTTTTATCAATTTCCCAACAGTAATTTGTTCACCCACTGTTTGCTATTTTTCTCGAGAAAAGCCACTAGTGAAACCTACGACCCCCGGGTCTCTTTCTCATATTATTTGCCTTTGCGATCTATTTTTATTTGCCTTTTATTTTCAGATATATTAATTCAAAAATACAAAAATATCTTGCTGCAATTTATTCTTATTTATTAGATTTGGCGTTCGATCTACCAATATCTACAATTTTATCTCTCGCTTGTTTGCCCATCTTGGGGCGCCGCTACCCGAAAGGGATTGACAACCTCTTTTACATGTCGGGTTGCGAGTAGTTGTTATTTATGTGTAGGTGTTGTTTATGTTGTGTTGCTTGGTTCTCCTACTGGTTCGATAACCTTGGTTTCATAACTGAGGGAAATACCTACCGCCGTTGTGCTGCATCATCCCTTCCTCTTTGGGGAGATGTCGACATAGCTTCAAGCGACATCAAAAGGAATTTCTGGCGCCGTTGCCGGGGAGGATCTTCAACATATACCATGTTCGTATCATAAATATCATCTCCTTGCAATTTACATTATTTGCCATTTGCCTCACATTTTTCTCTCCCCCACTTCATAAAATTTGCCGTTTTATTCGCCCCTCTTTTTTCGTTCGCCGTTTTCTTGCCGGATATGTTTTTATGTGCAACCTTGTTTACCGTTATTATCGTCATGGATAGTTCTTCCTCTATTGCGTGCACTGCCGAGAACAAGGTTCTCAACTTTAAACAAAGGGGAGGAGAAAATTTAAAAGATGCTTTGTATAGAATTTGCAATGCTCATAATAGATCTATCGGTAAGCAATCTACTGTTGTTCTTCTTCGTTGCTTTTATGTGGGCATCACCACTTGGTATAGATTCGTCCTTGATACGATTACTGGTGGAAATTTCTTTATGTGTCCCTCTCTTGATGCTTTCAATGCTTTGGTAAATTTAGTGGGATCACCACATCTTATGATTAATGAAACAACTTTGACTCTTGAGCATGTTATGGAAAGATTAGATGCCATTGAAAAGGAAATGCTTACTGAAGAGCATATTGAAAACTTGGATAAAAAGATGCATAATTTTGTCACTAAAATTGGGTCAAAAGCTGGGGAAGTCTTTAAGTTGTTAAAAGAAAAGGGAACAGTAATTCATGAAAGAATTGAAGAAAGTCCGTCTCGGATTGATAAACTAGAAGAAATATTTAGTAATTTGAGCACGGCTTTTGCTTCCACTAAAAATATTGAAAAAAATCCCGTAAAAATTGGCAAGACTATCCAAGTTACTAAGAGCAAGGGTGTAACTTCTAGTAAAGAGGATCTTAAGATGATTAGTATCCACCCAGATTTTGTTGAAGTTATAAGACATCCCTTGGGCAAAAATGAATCCTTCAAAATTGTTCCTAGAAGTATTGTCAGGGAAAATCTTTATGCTAAATCCTTGAAGAGTTCTAAGTGTTGGAAATATGCCCTAGAGGCAATAATAAAATGGTTATTATTATATTTCTTTGTTCATGATAATTGTCTATTGTTCATGCTATAATTGTGTTATCCGGAAATCTTAATACATGTGTGAATACATAGACCACAACACGTCCCTAGTGAGCCTCTAGTTGACTAGCTCGTTGATCAAAGGATAGTCATGGTTTCCTGACTATGGACATTGGATGTCATTGATAACGGGATCACATCATTAGGAGAATGATGTGATGGACAAGACCCAATCCTAAAGCTTAGCTCAAAGATCGTGTAGTTCGTTTGCTGTAGCTTTTCTGAATGTCAAGTATCATTTCCTTAGACCATGAGATTGTGCAACTCCTAGATACCGTAGGAGTGCCTTGGGTGTGCCAAATGTCACAACGTAACTGGGTGACTATAAAGGTACATTACAGGTATCTCCGAAAGTGTCTGTTGGGTTGACACGAATCGAGACTAGGATTTGTCACTCCGTATGACGGAGAGGTATCTCTGGGCCCACTCGGTAATGCATCATCATAATGAGCTCAATGTGACCAAGTGGTTGATCACGGGATCTTGCATTACGGCACGAGTAAAGTGACTTGCCGGTAACGAGATTGAACTAGGTATTGGGATACCGACGATCGAGTCTCGGGCAAGTAACGTACCGATTGACAAAGGGAATTGTATACGGATTGATTGAATCCTCGACATCGTGGTTCATCCGATGAGATCATCGTGGAGCATGTGGGAGCCAACATGGGTATCCAGATCCCGCTGTTGGTTATTGACCGGAGAAGCGTCTCGGTCATGTCTGCATGTCTCCCGAACCCGTAGGGTCTACACACTTAAGGTTCGGTGACGCTAGGGTTGTAAAGATATTAGCATACGGTAACCCGAAAGTTGTTCGGAGTCCCGTATGAGATCCCGGAGGTCACAAGGAGTTCCGGAATGGTCCGGAGGTGAAGATTTATATATAGGAACTCAAGTTTCGGCCATCGGGAAAGTTTCGGGGGTAATCGGTATTGTACCGGGACCACCGGAAGGGTCCCGGGGGTCCACCGGGTGGGGCCACCTATCCCGGCGGGCCCCATGGGCTTAAGTGGGAGGAGAACCAGCCCCTAGTGGGCTGGTGTGCCCCCCTTGGGCCTCCCCCTGCGCCTAGGGTTAGAAACCCTAGGGGTGGGGGGCGCCACCCTTGCCTTGGGGGGCAAGGCACCCCTTGGCCGGCCCCCCCCCCCATAGGAGATTGGATCTCCTAGGGCCGGTGCCCCCTCCCCTAGGCACCCTATATATAATGGGGGGAGGGAGGGCAGCCGCACCCAAGCCCCTGGCCTCTCCCTCTCCGTCCCGTGACACTCCTCCGTCTCCCTGCGCTTGGCGAAGCCCTACCGAGATCACCGTTGCTTCCACCACCACGCCGTCGTGCTGCTGGATCTTCATCAACCTCTCCTTCCCCTTGCTGGATCAAGTTGGGGGAGACGTCTTCCCAACCGTACGTGTGTTGAACGCGGAGGTGCCGTCCGTTCGGCACTTGGTCATCGGTGATTTGGATCACGTCGAGTACGACTCCATCAACTCTGTTCTCTTGAACGCTTCCGCACGCGATCTACAAGGGTATGTAGATGCACTCCTCTCTCCCTCGTTGCTAGATGACTCCATAGATTGATCTTGGTGATGCATAGAAAATTTTAAAATTCTGCTACGTTCCCCAACAGTGGCATCATGAGCTAGGTCTATGCGTAGTTACTATGCACGAGTAGAACACAAAGCAGTTGTGGGCGTCGATATTTTCAATTTGCTTGCCGTTACTAGTCTTATCTTGATTCGGCGGCATCGTGGGATGAAGCGGCCCGGACCGACCTTACACGTACGCTTATGTGAGACTGGTTCCACCGACTGACATGCACTAGTTGCATAAGGTGGCTGGCGGGTGTCTGTCTCTCCCACTTTAGTCGGATCGGATTGAACAGGGTCCTTATGAAGGGTAAATAGAAATTGGCAATTCACGTTGTGGTTTTGGCATAGGTAAGAAACGTTCTTGCTAGAAACCTATAGCAGCCACGTAAAAAACTTGCAACAACAATTAGAGGACGTCTAACTTGTTTTTGCAGCAAGTGTTTTGTGATGTGATATGGCCAAAGGATGTGATGAATGATATATGTGATGTATGAGATGATCATGTTCTTGTAATAGGAATCACGACTTGCATGTCGATGAGTATGACAACCGGCAGGAGCCATAGGAGTTGTCTTTATTTATTTATGACCTGTGTGTCAACATAAACGTCATGTAATTACTTTACTTTATTGCTAAAGCGTTAGCCATAGTAGTAGAAGTAATAGATGACGAGACAACTTCAAGAAGACACGATGATGGAGATCATGATGATGGAGATCATGGTGTCATGCCGGTGACAACGATGATCATGGAGCCCCGAAGATGGAGATCAAAAGGAGCAAATGATATTGGCCATATCATGTCACTATTTGATTGCATGTGATGTTTATCATGTTTTACATCTTATTTTCTTAGAACGACGATAGCTTAAATAAGATGATCCCTCGTAATAATTTCAAGAAAGTGTTCCCCCTAACTATGCACCGTTGCGAAGGTTCGTTGTTTCGAAGCACCACGTGATGATCGGGTGTGATAGATTCTAACGTTCGAATACAACGGGTGTAAGCCAGATTTACACACGCAATACACTTAGGTTGACCTGACGAGCCTGGCATGTACAGACATGGTCCCGGAACACAGAAGACTGAAAGGTCGAGCATGAGTCGTATAGGAGATACGATCAACATGAAGATGTTCACCAATGTTGGCTAGTCCGTCTCACATGATGACCGAACACGGCCTAGTTAACTCGGATCATGTTTCACTTAGATGACTGGAGGGATGTCTATCTGAGTGGGAGTTCATTAAGTAATTTGATTAGATGAACTTAATTATCATGAACTTAGTCTAAAATCTTTACAATATGTCTTGTAGATCAAATGGCCCATGCTGTCCTCAACTTCAACGCGTTCCTAGAGAAAACCAAGCTGAAAGACGATGGCAGCAACTATACGGACTGGGTCCGGAACCTGAGGATCATCCTCATAGCTGCCAAGAAAGATTATGTCCTAGAAGCACCGCTAGGTGACGCACCTGTCCCACAGAACCAAGACGTTATGAATGCTTGGCAGTCACGTGCTGATGATTACTCCCTCGTTTAGTGCGGCATGCTTTACAGCTTAGAACCGGGGCTCCAAAAGCGTTTTGAGAGACACGGAGCATATGAGATGTTCGAAGAGCTAAAAATGGTTTTTCAAGCTCATGCCCGGGTCGAGAGATATGAAGTCTCCGACAAGTTCTTCAGCTGTAAGATGGAGGAAAGTAGTTCTGTCAGTGAGCACATACTCAAAATGTCTGGGTTGCATAACCGCTTGACTCAGCTGGGAGTTAATCTCCCGGATGATGCGGTCATTGACAGAATCCTTCAGTCGCTTCCACCGAGCTACAAGAGCTTTGTGATGAACTTCAATATGCAGGGGATGGAAAAGACCATTCCTGAGGTGTATTCAATGCTGAAATCAGCAGAGGTGGAAATCAAAAAGGAACATCAAGTGTTGATGGTGAATAAAACCACTAAGTTCAAGAAAGGCAAGGGTAAGAAGAACTTCAACAAGGACGACAAGGGAGTTGCCGCGCCCGGTAAGCAAGCTGCCGGGAAGAAGCCAAAGAATGGACCCAAGCCCGAGACTGAGTGTTTTTATTGCAAGGGAAGTGGTCACTGGAAGCGGAACTGCCCCAAATACTTAGCGGACAAGAAGGCCGGCAACACTAAAGGTATATGTGATATACATGTAATTGATGTGTACCTTACCAGTACTCGTAGTAGCTCCTGGGTATTTGATACCGGTGCGGTTGCTCACATTTGTAACTCAAAGCAGGAGCTGCGGAATAAGCGGAGACTGGCGAAGGACGAGGTGACGATGCGCGTCGGGAATGGTTCCAAGGTCGATGTGATCGCCGTCGGCACGCTGCCTCTACATTTACCTACGGGATTAGTTTTAAACCTCAATAATTGTTATTTAGTGCCAGCTTTGAGCATGAACATTGTATCAGGATCTCGTTTAATTCGAGATGGCTACTCATTTAAATCCGAGAATAATGGTTGTTCTATTTATATGAGAGATATGTTTTATAGTCATGCTCCGATGGTGAATGGTTTATTCTTAATGAATCTCGAGCGTAATGCTACACATATTCATAGTGTGAATACCAAAAGATGTAAGGTTGATAATGATAGTCCCACATACTTGTGGCACTGCCGCCTTGGTCACATAGGTGTCAAACGCATGAAGAAGCTCCATGCAGATGGACTTTTAGAGTCTCTTGATTATGAATCATCTGACACGTGCGAACCATGCCTCATGGGTAAAATGACCAAGACTCCGTTCTCAGGAACAATGGAGCGAGCAACCAACTTATTGGAAATCATACATACTGATGTGTGCGGTCCAGTGAGTGTTGAGGCTCGCGGTGGCTATCGTTATGTTCTCACCCTCACTGATGACTTGAGTAGATATGGGTATGTCTACTTAATGAAACACAAGTCTGAGACCTTTGAAAAGTTCAAGGAATTTTAGAGTGAGGTTGAGAATCAACGTGACAAGAAAATCAAGTTCTTGCGATCAGATCATGGGGGAGAATACTTGAGTCACGAATTTGGCACACACACTTAAGAAAATGTGGAATAGTTTCACAACTCACGCCGCCTGGAACACCTCAGCGTAATGGTGTGTCCGAACATCGTAATCGCACTCTATTGGATATGGTGCGATCTATGATGTCTCTTACCAATTTACCGTTGTCATTTTGGGGCTATGCTTTAGAGACTGCCGTATTCACTTTAAATAGGGCTCCGTCGAAATCCGTTGAGACGACACTGTATGAATTATGGTTTGGGAAGAAACCTAAGCTGTCATTTCTAAAAGTTTGGGGATGTGATGCTTATGTCAAGAAACTTCAACCTGAAAAGCTCGAACCCAAGTCGGAAAAATGTGTCTTCATAGGATACCCTAAAGAAACTGTTGGGTATACCTTCTACCTCAGATCCGAAGGCAAGATCTTTGTTGCCAAGAATGGGTCCTTTCTAGAGAAAGAGTTTCTCTCGAAAGAAATAAGTGGGAGGAAAGTAGAACTTGATGAAGTATTACCTCTTGAACCGGTAAGTGGCGCAACTCAAGAAAATGTTCCTGAGGTGCCTGCACCGACTAGAGAGGAAGTTAATGATGATGATCATGAAACTTCAGATCAAGTTACTACTGAACTTCGTAGGTCCACGAGGACACGTTTCGCACCAGAGTGGTACGGCAACCCTGTCTTGGAAATCATGTTGTTAGACAACGGTGAACCTTCGAACTATGAAGAAGCGATGGCGGGCCCGGATTCCGACAAATGGCTGGAAGCCATGAAATCCGAGATAGGATCCATGTATGAAAACAAAGTGTGGACTTTGACTGACTTGCCCGATGATCGGCGAGCCATGGAAAATAAATGGATCTTTAAGAAGAAGACAGACGCGGATGGTAATGTGACCATCTATAAAGCTCGGCTTGTCGCTAAGGGTTATCGACAAGTTCAAGGGGTTGACTACGATGAGACTTTCTCACCCGTAGCGAAGCTGAAGTCCGTCCAAATCATGTTAGCAATTGCCGCATTGTATGATTATGAGATATGGAAAAATGGACGTCAAAACGGCATTCCTTAATGGTTTCCTTAAGGAAGAATTGTATATGATGCAGCCGGAAGGTTTTGTCGATCCTAAGAATGCTGACAAGGTGTGCAAGCTCCAATGCTCGATTTATGGGCTGGTGCAAGCATCTCGGAGTTGGAACATTTGTTTTGATGAGATGATCAAAGCGTTTGGGTTTACGCAGACTTATGGAGAAGCCTGCATTTACAAGAAAGTGAGTGGGAGCTCTGTAGCATTTCTCATATTGTATGTGGATGACATACTGTTGATGGGAAATGATATAGAATTCTTGGAAAGCATAAAGGCCTACTTGAACAAGTGTTTTTCAATGAAGGACCTTGGAGAAGCTGCTTATATATTAGGCATCAAGATCTATAGAGATAGATCGAGACGCCTCATTGGTCTTTCGCAGAGTACGTACCTTGACAAGATATTGAAGAAGTTCAAAATGGATCAGTCAAAGAAGGGGTTCTTGCCTGTATTGCAAGGTATGAGATTGAGCACGGCTCAATGCCCGACCATGGCAGAGGATAGAGAAAAGATGAGTGTTGTCCCCTATGCCTCAGCCATAGGGTCTATCATGTATGCTATGCTGTGTACCAGACCTGATGTAAACCTTGCTGTAAGTTTGGTACGTAGGTACCAAAGTAATCCCGACATGGAACACTGGACAACGGTCAAGAATATCCTGAAGTACCTGAAAAGGACTAAGGACATGTTTCTCGTGTATGGAGGTGACGAAGAGCTCGTCGTAAAGGGTTACGTCGATGCTAGCTTCGACACAGATCTGGATGACTCTAAGTCACAAACCGGATACGTGTATATTTTGAATGGTGGGGCAGTAAGCTGGTGCAGTTGCAAGCAAAGCATTGTGGCGGGATCTACATGTGAAGCGGAGTACATGGCAGCCTCGGAGGCAGCACAAGAAGCAGTCTGGGTGAAGGAGTTCATTACCGACCTAGGAGTCATACCCAATGCATCGGGCCCGATGACTCTCTTCTGTGACAACACTGGAGCTATTGCCCTTGCCAAGGAGCCCAGGTTTCACAGGAAGACCAGGCATATCAAGCGTCACTTCAACTCCACTCGTGAAAGTGTTCAAAATGGAGACATAGAGATTTGTAAAGTACATACAGACCTGAATGTGGCAGATCCGTTGACTAAACCTCTCCCTAGAGCAAAACAGGATCAACACCAGAACTGCATGGGTGTTTGATTCATCACAATGTAACTAGACTATTGACTCTAGTGCAAGTGGGAGACTGTTGGAAATATGCCCTAGAGGCAATAATAAAATGGTTATTATTATATTTCTTTGTTCATGATAATTGTCTATTGTTCATGCTATAATTGTGTTATCCGGAAATCATAATACATGTGTGAATACATAGACCACAACACGTCTCTAGTGATCCTCTAGTTGACTAGCTCGTTGATCAAAGGATAGTCATGGTTTCCTAACTATGGACATTGGATGTCATTGATAACGGGATCACATCATTAGGAGAATGATGTGATGGACAAGACCCAATCCTAAAGCTTAGCTCAAAGATCGTATAGTTCGTTTGCTGTAGCTTTTCTGAATGTCAAGTATCATTTCCTTAGACCATGAGATTGTGCAACTCCCGGATACCGTAGGAGTGCCTTGGGTGTGACAAACGTCACAACGTAACTGGGTGACTATAAAGGTACATTGCAAGTATCTCCGAAAGTGTCTGTTGGGTTGGCACGAATCGAGACTGGGATTTGTCACTCCGTATGACGGAGAGGTATCTCTGGGCCCACTCGGTAATGCATCATCATAATGAGCTCAATGTGACCAAGTGGTTGATCACGGGATCATGCATTACGGCACGAGTAAAGTGACTTGCCGGTAACGAGATTGAACTAGGTATCGGGATACCGACGATCGAGTCTCGGGCAAGTAACGTACCGATTGACAAAGGGAATTGTATACAGATTGATTGAATCCTCGACATCGTGGTTCATCCGATGAGATCATCGTGGAGCATGTTGGGAGCCAACATGGGTATCCAGATCCCGCTATTGGTTATTGACCGGAGAAGCGTCTCGGTCATGTCTGCATGTCTCCCGAACCCGTAGGGTCTACACACTTAAGGTTCGGTGACGCTAGGGTCGTAGAGATATTAGCATACGGTAACCAGAAAGTTGTTCGGAGTCCCGGATGAGATCCCGGACGTCACAAGGAGTTCCGGAATGGTCCGGAGGTGAAGATTTATATATAGGAAGTCAAGTTTCGGCCATCGGGAAAGTTTCGGGGGTAATCGGTATTGTACCGGGATCACCGGAAGGGTCCCGGGGGTCCACCGGGTGGGGCCACCTATCCTGGAGGGCCCCATGGGCTGAAGTGGGAGGAGAACCAGCCCCTAGTGGGCTGGTGTTCCCCCCTTGGGCCTTCCCCTGTGCCTAGGGTTAGAAACCCTAGGGGTGGGGGCGCCACCCTTGCCTTGGGAGGCAAGGCACCCCTTGGCCGCCGCCCCACCTAGGAGATTGGATCTCCTAGGGCCGGCGCCCCCCCTAGGCACCCTATATATAGTGGGGGGAGGGAGGGCAGCCGCACCCAAGCCCCTGGCCTCTCCCTCTCCCTCCCGTGACACTCCTCCGTCTCCCTGCGCTTGGCGAAGCCCTGCTGTCGGTGTCAAAACCGGTGGATCTCGGGTAGGGGGTCCCGAACTATGCGTCTAGGCCGGATGGTAACAGGAGGCAAGCGACACGAAGTTTTACCCAGGTTCGGGCCCTCTCGATGGAGGTAAAACCCTACGTCCTGCTTGATTAATATTGATGATATGGGTAGTACAAGAGTAGATCTACCATGAGATCAGAGAGGCTAAACCCTAGAAGCTAGCCTATGGTATGATTGTTGATGTGTATGTTGTCCTACGGACTAAAACCCCCCGGTTTATACAGACACCGGAGAGGGTTAGGGTTACATAGAGTCAGTTACAATGGTAGGAGATCTGAACATCCGTATCGCCAAGCTTGCCTTCCACGCCAAGGAAAGTCCCTTCCGGACACGGGACGAAGTCTTCAATCTTGTATCTTCATAGTCCAGGAGTCCGACTGAAGGTATAGTCCGGCCATCCGGACACCCCCTAATCCAGGACTCCCTCAGTAGCCCCTGAACCAGGCTTCAATGACGACGAGCCCGGCGTGCAGATTGTCTTCGGCATTGCAAGGCGGGTTCCTCCTCCAAGTAATTTATAGAAGATTTTAAACACAAAGATAGTGTCCGGCTCTGCAAAATAAGTTTTCCACATATTGCCGTAGAGAGAACAATATTTACACAAATCTAATCTGCAGACGTATTCCGTAGCATGACACACCACGGCCAAGCCTTTATCCGAGTCGTTTCATTATACCACCTCAGCGCGTTATGTGAGGCGGTTTCCTTGGCACGTCTTATCAAAGCAGAGATCGTGTCCCCTTATTCCGGGATTCTCATCAATACGGGCGTGGGTAACCCAACCGCTTCTAGGACTCCTAGATCATAGGCAAGTCCAAACGGACACGGAGAGGACGCTCGATATCCACCCTCTTTATAAAGGGACGAGGCCTTTTATTTTTTCCTCCCGTGCTCAATCGAATCCTCCCCCCACCTCAAGCTCAAACGCCCAAAGTTCAGGTCAGGTGCTCCGAACCTTCAGTCATGTCCGGATCTAGCCTTCAAGGCCGATGGGTGCCTTCTCCCGTCATGGAAGAAGACGCCAAAAAGTTGAGGGAGGCCAGATATCTGACCGCCGAGATTCTGCATCGGCTGCCTCCCCGGGGGCAGGCCGTCCCCTCCCCCGAACCCAACAAGAGCGTCATGTTCGTCTCCCACTTCCTCCGAGGTCTAGGCCTTGCATTGGATCCTTTTGTCAGGGGCTTGATGTTTTACTATGGGCTAGATTTCCATGATCTAGCTCCTGACTCCTTTCTTCATATCACGACATTTATTGTTGTGTGCGAGGCCTTCCTCCGGGTTACCCCTCACTTTGGCCTATGGCTCAAGACCTTTGAAGTAAAACCGAAGATGATCGAGGGGCAACATGCGGAGTGTGGAGGCGCCTCAACACAAGATGACGGGAGCTGCATGGCCCAAAGGTTCCATTCCAGAGGTGTCTGAATTATGGCAACATGAGTGGTTCTACATCACGGCTCCTAGAAGTGCCAAGTGGGCGGCCGCCCCTGTCTTCCGCCCGGGCCCTCCACCACCGCTGATGTCATGGATTAGCAGAGGATTGAGCTGGGGTCCGGCCAAGGACGTGCCTATACTGCAAAGCCGCATTCAAGATCTCTTTAATGGAGATTTCAGTTTGGTTGCGGTAACACAAGTTATGCTGGTTCGTCAAGTCCAGCCTTGCAAATGCCGGCCTCTTCGCTTGTGGGAGTTCAATCCCGAGGGACCGCGCGCCATTCAAAATTTCCTCGGCCTGACGCACGAGGAGATGTACAAGTCGTTCTTCGGACCTCAAGTGGAGTGTCCGGAAATCACTGAGGACGCGGGCCTGAGTAGCAACCACGCCGCCGAACAGGTAAGGCGACTTCCGACCGAGCGTACTACCTCTCCTTTGATGCGAAATAATTTCTGAGAGTTCGCTTTTTGACCAGGACTGGCTAACGAAGGCGAAGTTGATTCGGTGCTCGGCCCCCCTCCCTGAGGGCTTGGAAAATCCGATATTGGAAAAGATGATCCAGACCGCACCCTGCCCGGAGCCCTTGAAGGAAAATGCGGGCGGTCGCGGGCCCCCAACGCTAGCCGCTCTAGCCGAGGGAGCGAGCGTCTCCATGAAGGAAGATGATCAGAAGAGGAAAAGGATTGCGTCCGGGGATTCGGAAGCCTAAGCTTCCAAACGGGAGAAGAAGTCTCCCACAGAGGGTCCTACCCCGGGGTGCGGTTGCTGCACAAAGTCCGGGGGGGATCAATTCTCCCTCGAGTCGTAAGTGACCCAAAGTACTTTAATAGTACAGATATGCCGTCTTTTCTTCTGAGAAAATAACCACAGCATATATCTTTGCAGTTCGGGCCTTAGCCCCTCTCAGATGAGCTCGTCTTCGGGGGATCTTCTTCCGGAGATGATGGAGAGCGAAACGCCTCCTCCGGACTCCTCCGCTCCGGAAACGGGCGATCCTGAAGTGTCGTCGCGGAGGGCCTCTCCGGGTCCGGCGAGGCCAGAAGATAATTCCGTCGACCCCGGAAGCTTCTTGTGTCCGGCTCCCGAAGAGAGCAGGCAAACGAGTCCAGCACTGTCTAGTGTACGGTCGGATGTTCCGAGGGAGTTGGTGGGGCGAGCGGCCATCTCAGATGAACACCATGTGCTGATGAATACGGTGATGGAGAGAATGTCGTCCGCCGAAAGAGGATTGCATAAAGCTTTTATGAGTCTACTAACAGGTTTTGAGGTACGTAAAATAATGTATGATAGTCCTGCACATGCTAAGTGTGCCCTATGTAGATAGTAGCCCCTGAGACTCTAGTTGTCGTTGGGAACGACGACGATCAGAGGATCATAATCCCAGGTAGTAACCATACTGCTTTTATGAGCAGGTGATGGAAGCTCCGGTGGCTAGCCGGACTAGCGAGTTTGCCCATTTAAAATGGCAGTTGGATGCGACAGACGCCGACATCGAGCTTTTTAACAAAATGCTTGACGAGGCGCAGGGTAGGTGTTATTATCTGGTAAACGCCGCATAGTAAGAGCAGCATGAAGCCAGTGTATTTAACATGTTATTACTGCAGATGGAGCTGCCACTGTTGAAGCCTTGCGGGCGGAACTTGCCCGAGCCAAGGAACAAGCGAGATTGGGTAATGCGACTGCTTTGAAGGCGGCCGAAGAGTTGCGAGCCGAGAAGGCCGCGCATGGCGAGAGCCGGGATAAGATGGCCAATATGGACGTAGAATTAAAAGCCGCCGTCAACCATTGCCGGGCTCTTGAAAAGGAAAACCAGGCGAAGGCATCGGACCTTGAGAAGGCTGCTGCAACGGGAAAAGACCTCCGCTCTGCTATGAGGGCAAAGAAGAAGGAGTTGTGGGAAGCCGGGGATATTGTAGCCGGGAAATCCTTTATGCTGCAGAGGAAGTTCGGAGATCCATGGTATGCCCCTCTGGATCGGCTGTGGAGTTCGGAGGATGTGTGTATGGATTTGGCGGCGAGCGCTGTCGATGCGGCCAAATACTTCCAGAGTCAGACGGACCGTGAAGTAGACCAGCTGTTTTGGAAACAATTCCTTTCTCCTGAGCGTCCACTTTCATTGACGGACCAATTAGCCGAATGGGCCGAACTAAATAGGTTGTCTGGACTCTCCATGAGGTCTGTTGTGGATCAGCTGTGGCCGGGAAGGTCGAAACCGAGCAACTATTTCAGCTTGGTGCAGCAGTTCCTTGACGTGGTGCCGCGCATAAATGCGATGAAGAGGTCGGCATGCATAGAAGGCGCACAAATGGCCTTTGCCCGTGCTAAAGCATATTAGGCAGAGATGGATGCTACCACTGTTGCAGCGCAGGATTCGGCCCTATGTCGAAGGGCTGTTGAGCACTACTTTGAGGAAGTTCTTGAGGGTGCTCGTTTGATAGAGACCCAGTGCTCAAAAAATATTATGTTTGAGTGACATGTAATCTCATTGTAAGCGAAATGCTTTTATAAATTTTCATAAGGCTACTTTTATACTTTTGCCTGAAAGTAATGTGATGCCTCCTGGGCGGCCGTTTATGTATACATGTGTATAACCTGAAAGATTGCAGTCGTCGGCTTCAACCCACATGCATATAATGCGGAGGTGTTCGCAGAAACACGCGTTCACACTTAACCCAACGTCTTGGTCCTATTAAGGAGGTGATAGCGGAGCGAGCGAGGCAACCAGACTATAATGCTTTAACACTTTCACTTAGCCATAGGAGTTTGACAATGGGGCTACTAGATAGCCCCTGGTGGCTCCGCACTCTCCCGATCCCGGGGTGCGTATATGCCTAGCTGGAAAGCGGCCCTTCGTTAAGGCGGAGGAATTCTAACATTCCCATGGGTCATTGAGTGGTTGACCAGTCTCGCGCTAGATCATGACAACCAGTTTTCGGCTTTCTCTACTGAGGTGCTCGTCCGGATGAACCAGGGCACAATCGCAGTAGTTCTCCTGGTGCTACCTTAGCCGGTAAAGCGGAACGTAAGGCACCAAAACACAAGAGCCAGGCAAACCCAACATTTGACCAAAGACAATGATTCGGAGCTGATGCATATAGGGCCAAACTCGCGACGCCGAACACTCCCTAAGGTATTCGGTCCTTGTGGTATAAACCGAGCCTAAATAATGGCCTTCGTAAGAAGCCCCTTATGTCCAGGTACGTGCATTGGTCTGGCATTGCCACATGCCAAGACGTCAGCATCCTTCTCAATGGTGGATATGTATCAACAAGAGACAGTAAAAAAGGTTTACGCAGGGTCTTAATCTAAAAAGAATCCTTGGAGCGGGTCCCTGCTGCACGTCTGCGCCTGTGTCTCCGTTGTGCTGTATCCTGGACGGGTGTGGCACGATGATCATCTGTAAAAGAGAGGAATTTAGGTGAAAAAGGTTGTCGTGCAAAAAGATAATTAAAGAAACTATGCATAATTCAAGATGAGGAGGAATGGCCACATGTCTGCGCGCGTTGAGCCCCTTGTAAATAGGGGTGTGACCATTTATTCGGTATAAGTAGCGGCGCCGGACTCGATTAGTTGTGTCTGAGGTCTTGACGACCTATGGGGCGCTTTGGCTAGTCCGGGCGCCTTTAGTGTGTGGCTGCCAAGGCAGCCTCACTCTCTTTGGCGCACAGAGATCGCTTGATATTTCCGTGCACTAAAATGGTGCCGCGTGGACCGGGCATCTTGAGTGTGAGGGAGGCGTAGTGTGGTATTGCATTAAAGCGAGTGAAAGCTTCGCGCCCGAGCAGTGCTTGATAGCCACTTTGAAACGGAGCGATGTGGAAGGTTAAATGCTCGCTACGGAAGTTATCGGGGGAGCCGAATATGACTTGTAGTAGGAGGGAGCCCGTACAACGAGCCCCTGGGCCTGGTGTTACTCCTTTAAAGGTAGTATTGCTATGGTGAATTTGTGTTGGGTCTAACCCCATCACGCGGATTGTATCCTGGTATATTAGGTTTAGGCTGCTGCCGCCGTCCATCAAGACTCGTGTGAAGTGATATCCGCCAATTACTGGGTCTAATACCAAGGCAGCCCATCCTGCGTGTCAGATACTTGCTGAGTAATCGCGATGGTCGAAAATGATCGGTTGAGACGGCCATTGGCAGGACTTCGCGGTGACAGACACTTGGGTATATTTTCTTGGGGGTGCCGTATTGTTTTTTCCCTTGATCATGTGTAGTACGTTTACTATTTTGACTTCTGGTGGGAATTTCTTTTGTTCCCCAGTGTCTTGCTTGGGAGGCTCGTCCTCGTCTTCACTTGGTGTATCCTCCCCCTTGTGTACGACGTTGAGCTTGTCGGACTGCTTGAAGACCCAACATTCTCTGTGGGTGTGATTAGCGGGCTTGCTAGGGGTACTATGTATCTGACATACCTGGTCCAGAATTTTGTTGAGGCTGGACGGTTCATCCCTGGTGCCTTTAGTGGGCGGCTTTTGACCTGGTCGGGAGCTTTTGAATCCAGCATTTACTGTTGTGCCCTTCATGCTGTCTTCTTTATTCCGGCGTTTGCTATTACTGTTGCGACGTGATTTCCCGTTTCCATCTCTAACTTCAGATGTACTAGGGTCGCTGGTGCTGCACCTAGCAAGCCAGCTGTCCTCACCCGCGCAAAAGTGGGTCATGAGGTTTGTTAATGCGGCCATGGTTCTCGGCTTATTTTGGCCGAGGTGTCTGGCGAGCCATTCGTCACAGACGCTATGCTTGAAAGTTGCCAAGGCTTCGACGTCCGGACAGTCGACAATCTGGTTCTTTTTAGTGAGAAACATGTTCCAAAGCTTTTGGGCTAACTCTCTAGGCTGTTGAGTTATATGACTCAAATCGTCCGCATCCAGAGGTCGGACATAAGTTCCTTGAAAATTTGCCCGAAAGGCGTCTTCGAGCTCTTCCCAACTTCCAATGGAGCTTTCAGGGAGGCCTTTGAGCCAGTGACGAGTTGGCCCTTTGAGCTTGAGGGGTAAGTATTTGATGGCGTGGAGATCATCTCCTCGAGCCATATGGATATGAAGGATATAGTCCTCAATCCAAACCCAGGGTCTGTTGTTCCATCGTATGTCTCTATGTGTACGGGCTTGAATCCCTCTGGAAATTCATGGTCCAGCACCTCATCGGTGAAACATAGGGGGTGTGCGGCACCCCTGTAACTGGGTGTACCGCATTGTTCTGATGCTTGTTGTGTTGCATTGTATGCTGGGGCGCGCTTGCGTGATCCATAGATGGATCTTGTTGCGCCGTCCTTTGGGTGTGAGCCCTCGCGTGGGTCGCGTGTTGTATTGTGAGCGGCATTGTATGCCGTTCTATGTTGATAGAGGGGTCATCTATCTGACCAGGTGGTTGCTTTGATATTTGGTTGTGGGGGGTTGGAGGCCTCCGCATCGAATTCGGGTAGCAGCTTCTGCTTTGGGTAGCTCTTTGAGGGGCGATCGTCGCCGTACATTGCTGCTATATTAAGTATTTTACTCCATCTGAATTGGAGTTTGTTTTGCGCGGCCTTGAGCCTTCGCTTCTGCTTTTTAAGGCTCCTTGCGGTGGCAACGAGCCTTTCGCGGGCATTCTGATGCTCCGGGTGCCTGTCCGGCGTTATGTCGTCCGGACCATTATCCCTGATAGGATTTGTTTGTTCGGTTTGAATATCCGGATTGCCGTTGTCCGGTAGCGGTTTGCCCTGCTCCAGTGCTGGGTCTGTGTGATCGCTATTTCTGTCGAGGCGGGATTTGGGGCGGCGCTTGCGTCACCGTTTTGACTGCTTTTCGAGGGAACAGGCCTTCGGTGCGTCCTTCCGCTCCTCGTCGTCATCTTTTGGTGCGTCCATCGTGTATACGTCATATGACGAGGTGGCGTTCCAGGGGCCAACAGGCGTTGGTTCTTCATTGTCTCCTTCATCGACGTCCATACCGTCGATGTCTTCGGAGTCAAAGTCGAGCATGTCGGTTAAATCGTCGACAGTGGCTACAAAGTGGGTGGTGGGTGGGCTTTGAATTTCTTCATCGTCCGTACTCCAACCTTGCTGACCGTAGTCCGGCCAGGGCTCTCCTGATAAAGAGAGAGACTTCAGTCACTTCAGGATATCGCCGAAAGGCGAGTGCTGAAAGACGTCCGCGTCCGTGAACTCCATGATCGGCGCCCAATCGGATTCGATCGGCTGGGGCGTGGAGGGTTTGGAGTCCGGAGAAGGATCCGGCTCCGTGGAGTCACGAGTCTCGCAGAGTACGGGGCTGGTGTTCGGCTCAACCGCCGTTGGGATCACAGCCCCTGAGGTGGCGTCCAACCGCCCATCCTCGATCGGCGCGGTTGGCTCCGAACTAAGGGTCGGAGCCGATGCGGGTGCGGCCTCCAGGGCACTGTTCGGCGGCAGAGCTAGATCATGCTCGACGTGACAGTGCGGCGCGCTCAGCGGTGGTTTGAGTCCGTCGAAGATCAAGTCCCCGCGGATGTCAGCCGTGTAGTTTAAATTTCTGAATCTGACCTGACGGCCAGGGGCGTAGCTTTCGACCTGCTCTAGATGGCCAAGTGAATTGGCCCATAGTGTGAAGCCGCCAAAGACGAAGATCTGTCCGGGGAGGAAGGTCTCACCCTGGACTGCATCGCCATTGATGATCGTAGGAGCCATCAAGCCTGACGGCGACGACATAAAGGAACTCTCAATGAAAGCACCAATGTCGGTGTCAAAACCGGCGGATCTCGGGTAGGGGGTCCCGAACTGTGCGTCTAGGCCGGATGGTAACAGGAGGCAAGGGACACGAAGTTTTACCCAGGTTTGGGCCCTCTCGATGGAGGTAAAACCCTACGTCCTACTTGATTAATATTGATGATATGGGTAGTACAAAAGTAGATCTACCACGAGATCAGAGAGGCTAAACCCTAGAAGCTAGCCTATGGTATGATTGTTGATGTGTATGTTGTCCTACGGACTAAAACCCCCCGGTTTATATAGACACCGGAGAGGGTTAGGGTTACATAGAGTCGGTTACAATGGTAGGAGATCTGAACATCCGTATCGCCAAGCTTGCCTTCCACGCCAAGGAAAGTCCCTTCCGGACACGGGACGGAGTCTTCAATCTTGTATCTTCATAGTCCAGGAGTCCGGCTGAAGGTATAGTCCGGCCATCCGGACACCCCCTAATCCAGGACTCCCTCACCTACCGAGATCACTGTTGCTTCCACCACCATGCCGTCGTGCTGCTGGATCTTCATCAACCTCTCCTCCCCCCTTGCTGGATCAAGTTGGAGGAGACGTCTTCCCAACCGTACGTGTGTTGAACGCGGAGGTGCCGTCCGTTTGGCACTTGGTCATCGGTGATTTGGATCACGTCGAGTACGACTCCATAAACTCCGTTCTCTTGAACGCTTCCGCGCGCGATCTACAAGGGTATGTAGATGCACTCCTCTCTCCCTCATTGCTAGATGACTCCATAGATTGATCTTGGTAATGCGTAGAAAATTTTAAAATTCTGCTACGTTCCCCAACACTAAGTGTTTGATTGAAGAGTTGATCAAGGATGACAAAACTTAGATCCTTACTTTATGCCTAGCTAAGGGCGTAAAACTATAGCGCTTGTTGGGAGGCAACCCAATGAATAAAATTTATTTTTGCTTTTTGCTTCCTGTTTTTGAGTGTTAGCACAATTATGCTACTGTTATGATTGTGTTTTTATGTTTTAATTAGTGTTTGTGCCAAGTAAGTCCTTTAGGATCTTCTTGGGTGATAGTTGTTTGATCTTGCTGAAAAAATAGAAACTTTTGCGCTCTCGAAAATAATTCTCATTTTTTACCAGAGAGCGATAAAATACCCATTCCTTTTGAAGTATATCAATATACAAATTTCTTAGGCCGTCATAATTTTTCAGATTTTTTGGAGTTACATAAGTATTCGAAATAGTCAGATTGCTACAGACTGTTCTGTTTTGACAGATTCTGTTTTCTTTGCGTCGTGTGCTTATTTTGATGGCTCTATGGTTTTCTTTGATGAGTTTTTGCCATAGAAAAGTTGGAATACAGTAGATATAATGCAAAAAAATATGAATTGGTTTGATACAACACTTATAGTAGTGATTTATTTTCTTATACTAACGGATCTCATGAAGGTTTTGTTGAGTTTTGTGTGATTGAAGTTTTCAAGTTTTGGGTTATCTTATGATGGATGAAGCAATAATAAGTAAGAAGAGCGTAACCTTGGGGATGCCCCGACATCCCCCGCTATTATCCAAAATAGAGCAAGCAACTAAGCTTGGGGATGCCCCCGAGTGGCATCCCCTCTTTCTTCTAACAACCATCGGTATTTTACTCGAAGCTATATTTGTATTCGTAAGATACTATGTGTTTTGCTTGGAGCGTCTTGTATGATATGAGTCTTTGCTTGCTTTATTTTGTGTTTTAAGTCTTGATTCCTTGTTGGACACACCTATTTGAGAGAGCCAAAATGACTTGTTAGAATTGCTCTCTATACTTCACTTAAATCTTTTATGAGCTATGGACTTGCTCTAGTGCTTCACTTATATCTTTTTGAGCATGGTGTGCTTTAGTATTTTTGAAGAAATGCTCTCTTGCTTCACTTAGATTTATTTGAGAGTTAGTAAAATTTACAAGAAATTCTCTCTTGCTTCACTTAAGTTATTTTGAGAGAAAGAAAAATTATGCTCATGATCTTCGCTTATGTTTGTTTGAGCTTATCAAAAGCAACATATGAAAATTACTTCCAAAGTGATAGATATCCAAGAAGGATATAATAAAAACTTTCATGAAGATCATTGGACAAAATAAACTTGATTCTTAGTAATTGTTTTGAGATATGATGATGTGATATGTGAGTTATGTTGATGAGTAATTATGCTTTATTAAGAATATTCGTGTTAAGGTTTGTGATTCCTTATGCAAGCACGAAAGTCAAGAATTATGAAATGAAATTATATCCTACTTGTGGTGCATTATTCGGTGTTAATTATGCTTAATGCTCGCTTATGAGATTATCCGTTTCTTGGTTGGTCGCTTCTCAATCTTTTGCTAGCCTTCATTTTGCACTAAGTATGATCTCTACTTGTGCATCCAAAAACCTCTAAACCAGTTTTGCCACATGAGTCCACTATATCTACCTATATGCGGTATTCTTTTGCTGTTCTAAGCAAATTTGTATGTGCCATCTCTAATTTTCAAAATAAGCTTCTCTTTTGTGTGTTCATTTCGCTCGCGGAGCGGTGAGGGGTGGTTAATATTTTCCATGCTAGATGTGTTATTCTCACGATGAGTGTTTATTCACTTTCATTGCACGAGAGTAAGGCAAAGGTATTAGGGATGTCTGGTCCTCAAATGAAAAATGAATTCACTTTATGTTGTTAAATAATAAATTCCTTGGAAAGTGTTGGCATGGAAGGCACCCGTGGATACAGTTAGCCATGGAAAGTGAAAGTATGGTGGAAAAAGGAATAAACTATATTTTCTGTTTGGGAACCGCGTATGATATATCTAGCATGGAAAGTGTTGGGAACTCTAAGTTGTTTTCGTTGGTGGGAAGGATACACCTCCCAAAATATTTTTATCTCTAAGTTTTTCGCTTTGAGCTCTGGCACCTCTACAAATCCCTACTTCCCTCTGTGAAGGGCCTTTCTTTTACTTTATGCATTTTTTATTTTTGAATTTGAGTCTCCATATTCTCTTATAAAAGCACCAACTAGGAGGCAATATGATCGTACTTGAGTATTGGGTGTAGTTAATATGCGAGTGTGTTTCATGAATGGATCAATAATTGAGCACGGTGGGCGAGGGATAACTTATTTTAGCATTGATATTTTGAAAGACTTGGTTGCTTCTTGATATGCTTGAGTATTTAAGTTATCATGTCAAAACTAGACTATTGCTTTGAACAATATAAAAGTCCAAATGTCCATGCTATAAAGAAAAGAATATGATATGACATGATAGGCAGCATTCCACATCAAAAATTCTGTTTTTATCACTTACCTACTCAAGGACGAGTAGGAGTTAAACTTGGGGGTGCTGATACGTCTCCAATGTATCTATAATTTTTGATTGTCCCCGTGCTATTATATTATCAATCTTGGATATTTTATAATCATTTTATATCATTTTTTGGCACTAACCTATTGACATAGTGCCAAGTACGAGTTGCTGTTTTTTCATGTTTTTTACATCGCAGAAAATCAATACCAAACGGAGTCCAAATGCCACGAAACTTTACGGAGATTTTTGATGGACCAGAAGACACCTGATGGGCCTTGGTTGCGCCTGGGGCGTGCTCCGAGGAGAGCACAACCCACCAGGGCGCGCCAGGAGGCCCATGCGCGCCCTGGTGGGTTGTGTCCACCTCGGGTGCCCCCCGGACCGCCTCTTTGCTCTATAAATACCCCAATATTCCCCAAACCCTAGGGGAGTCGATGAAATATTGATCCAGCCACCGCAGAGCCCAGAACCACCAGATCCAATCTAGATACCATCTCGGATGGGGTTCACCACCTCCATTGGTGCCTCTCCAATGATGCGTGAGTAGTTCTTTGTAGACCTTCGGGTCCCTAGTTAGTAGCTAGATGGCTTCCTCTCTCTCGCTTGATTCTCAATACAATGGTCTCTTGGAGATCCATATGATGTAACTCTTTTTGCGGTGTGTTTGTTGGGATCAGATGAACTTTGAGTTTATGATCTAATCTATCTTTTTATATCCATGAAAGTATTTGAGTTTCTTTAATCTCTTTTATGCATGATCTCGTATAGCCTCGTATTTTTTCTTTGATGTTTGGGTTTTGTTTGGCCAACTTGATCTATTTATCTTGCAATGAGAATAGGTGCTTGATAACCCACAAGTATAGGGGATCGCAACAGTTTTCGATAAGTAAGAGTGTCGAACCCAACGAGGAGATAAAGGTAGAACAAATATTCCCTCAAGTTCTATCGACCACCGATACAACTCTACGCACGCGTGACGTTCGCTTTACCTAGAACAAGTATGAAACTAGAAGTACTTTGTAGGTGTTGTTGGATAGGTTTGCAAGATAATAAAGAGTACATAAATAAAAAGTAGGGGCTGTTTAGATAAGAAACAATAAAGTAAATATAGCGAGTGTGGAAAAAGTGGTGGTAGGAGTTGCAAAATTGCCCCTAAGCAATTGACTACTTTACTAGACCGATAGCAAGTATTATGTGGGAGAGGCCACTGCTAGCATGTCATCCCTGACTTGGAATTCTATGCACTTATGATTGAAACTATTAGCAAGCATCCGCAACTACTAATGTTCATTAAGGTCAAACCCAACCATAGCATTAAGATATATTGGTCCCCCTTCAATCCTGTATGCATCAATTTCTATGCTAGGTTGAAGCTTCTGTCACTCTTGCCCTCTAATACATAGTCCTATCAACATACAACTAACCCCATGGTGTGATCCACGCGCGCAATCATATGATGGGCACCAAAGCACAGCAACATAACCATAAGCAAATTAAATCAATCATAGCAATTCATCAACCACTGATAGGACAACGAAAATCTACTCAGACATCATAGGATGGCAACACATCATTGGATAATAATATGAAGCATAAAGCACCATGTTCAAGTAGAGGGTACAGCGGGTTGCGGGAGAGTGGACCGCTGTAGATAGAGGGGGGAAGGTGATGGATATGTTGGTGAAGATGGCGGAGGTGTTGGTGTAGATCGCGGTGATGATGATGGCCCCCGGTGGCACTCCGGTGCCACCGGAAGCGAGGGGGAGAGAGCCCCCCTCCTTCTTCTTCTTCCTTGACCTCCTCCCTAGATGGGAGAAGGGTTTCCCCTATGGTCCATGGCCTCCATGGCATGGGAGGGGTGAGAGCCCCTCCGAGATTGGATATGTCTCTCTGTCTCTCTCTGTTTCTGCGTTCTGTTTTGCTGCCCTTTCACCGTTTCGGGTATATATGGAGATCTATAACTCCGATTGGATAGAAACCTTCGACGTGATTTCCCCCCCTGAAAATTAGCTTTCTTGCGGCCGAAGAAGGGCATCAACCGCCTTACGGGTGGCCCACGAGGGTCAGGGGCGCGCCCCCTGCCTCGTGGCCACCTCGGGCACCGTCTCGCGTGGATTTTTCTTCCGGATTTTTCCAAATATTCCAAAAATAAGCTCCTTCCGTTTTTATCCCGTTTGGATTCCATTTGATATGGATATTCTGCGAAACATTAACATGCAACAGATAGGAACTGGCACTGGGCACTAGATCAATATGTTAGTCCCAAAAATTGTATAAAAAGTTGCCAAAAGTATATGAAAGTTGTAGAATATTGGCATGGAACAATCAAAAATTATAGATACAACGGAGACGTATCATCATCCCCAAGCTTAATTCCTGCTCGTCCTCGAGTAGGTAAATGATAAAAAAGATAATTTTTTATGTGGAATGCTACCACATATCTAATCATGGCATGAATATTAAGATACGAGTGATTCAAAGCAATAATCTATCATTTGACATAAAAACAATAATACTTCAAGCCCACTAATAAAGCAATCATGTCTTTTCAAAATAACAAGGCCAAAGAAAGTTATCCCTACAAAATCATATAGTCTGGCTATGCTCCATCTTCACCACACAAAATACTCACATCATGCACAACCCCGATGACAAGCCGAGCAATTGGTTCATACTTTTTAACACGCTTCAGCATTTTCAACCCTCACGCAATACATGAGCGTGAGCCATGGATATAGCACTATAGGTGGAATAGAATGGTGATTGTGGAGAAGACAAAAAGGAGAAGATAGTCTCACATCAACTAGGCGTATCAACGGGATATGGAGATGCCCATCAATAGATATCTGTGAGTGCGTAGGGATTGCCATGCAACGGATGCACTAGAGATATAAGTATATGAAAGGTCAAACTGAAACTAAGTGGGTGTGCATCCAACTTGCTTGCTCATGGATACCTAGGGCATTTGAGGAAGCCCATCATTGGAATATACAAGCCAAGTTTTATAATGAAAATTTCCACTAGTATATGAAAGTGATAACTCAAGAGACTCTCTATATGAAGAACATGGTGCTACTTTGAAGCACAAGTGTGGTAAAAGGATAGTAACATTTCCCCTTCTCTCTTTTTCTCTCATTTTTTGTAGGCTTCTTTGGCCTCTCTCTCTCTCTTTTTTGTAGGCTTCTTTGGCCTCTCTCTCTCTCTCTTTTGGGGGAGGGCTTCTTTGGCCACTTTTATTTTGATAACCTCACATGGGACAATGTTCTAATAATGATGATCATCACACCTTTATTTACTTACAACTCAATATTAGAACTCGATCTAGAACAAAGATATGACTCTATATGAATGCCTCCGGTAGTGTACCAGGATGTGCAATGATCTAGCGTAGCAATGACATCAAAAAACGAACAAGCCATGAAAACATCATGCTAGCTATCTTACGATCATGCAAAGCAATATGACAATGAATGCTCAAGTCATGTATATGATGATGATGAAAGTTGCATGGCAATATATCTCGGAATGGCTATGGAAATGCCATGATAGGTATGTATGGTGGTTGTTTTGAGAAGGTATATGGTGGGTTTATGGTACCGGCGAAAGTTGCGCGATACTAGAGAGGCTGGCAATGATGGAAGGGTGAGAGTGCGTATAATCCATGGACTCAACATTAGTCATAAAGAACTCACATACTTATTGCAAAAGTTTATTAGCCTTAGAAGGAAAGTACTACTACGCATGCCCCTAGGGGGATAGATTGGTAGGAAAAGACCATCGCTCGTCCCCGACCGCCACTCATAAGGAAGACAATCAATAAATACCTCATGCTCCAACTTCGTTACATAACGGTTCACCATACGTGCATGCTACGGGAATCACAAACCTCAACACAAGTATTTCTACTAATCCACAACTACCCACTAGCATGACTCTAATATCACCATCTTTATATCGCAAAACTATTGCAAGGAATCAAACATATCATATTCAGTGATCTACAAGTTTTATGTAGGATTTTATTACTAACCATGTGAATGGCCAATTCCTGTCATCTCTCTAAATAGATATAAGTGAAGCAAGAGAGTTTAATTCTTTCTACAAAAGATATGCCCACGCTCTAACAAATATAAGTGAAGCAAAAGAGCATTCTTCAAATGGCGGTTGTCTAAGTGAAGAGAAACAGGCAATCCAAACTTCAAATGATATAAGTGAAGCACATGAAGCATTCTATAAAGCCATGCTCAAAAGATATAAGTGAAGTGCATAGAGCATTCTATAAATCAACCAAGGACTATCTCATACCAGCATGGTGCATAAAAGAAAAATGAAAACTAAATGCAAAAGACGCTCCAAGATTGCACATATCGCATGAACGAAACGAATCCAAAAACATACCGATACTTGTTGAAGAAAGAGGGGATGCCTTCCGGGGCATACCCAAGCTTAGACACTTGAGTCTCCTTGAATATTTACTTTGGGTGACTCGGACATCCCCAAGCTTGAGCTCTTGCCTCTCTTCCTTCTTCTCACATCGAGACCTTCTCGATCATCGAACACTTCATCCACACAAAACTTCAACAGAAAACTCGGTAAGATCCGTTAGTATAATAAAGAAAATCACTACTCCAAGTACTGTTGCAAACCAATTCATATTTTTTTGCATTGTGTCTACTGTGATATAACTTTTTCATGGCTTAATCCACTAATATAAATTGATAGTTTCATCAAAATAAGCAAACTATGCATCAAAATAGAATATGTCTAAAACAGAACAGTCTGTAATAATCTGAACATTCACCATACTTATGATACTTGAAAAATTCTACCAAAATTAGGAAAAATAAAAAAAATTATAGGAATACAGTTCAAAAAGAATCAGAACCATTTGACGTTCCATCTAAAAATGTAAAATCGCGCACTACAGCCAAAGTTTCTGTCCTGCACCGTACAGACCATCAAGCAAATGTAAACATCCTAAAGGCAAACCTTGGCACATTATTTTTATAATACAATGGAATTGTACAAGGGGATAATTATTTTTGTTGAAAAGTTTCTGTAATCAAGATTTACAAAGTTTCCGTAAGCATGAACAAAGTCCAAGGCTAGCTCCCACTTCAACAATGCTTGTCTCTCTCACTTTCACTTTCCTTTTTGAAATTGTTTTGGGTTCCCCTCTTTATTTTTGTTGTTTTTAAACTATATAAAAGCACTCAACAGAAATAAATGACTCTCTAAAACTTCTGGGTTGTCTCCCTGGCAGCGCTTTCTTTAAAGCCATTAAGCTAGGCATATAGTGCTCAAGTAATGGATCCACCCGGATCCCAAGGTATATCAAAGCCAATTTTAATTAACAATGATTTGTAATTTAGTGGTGAGCACAAGGTAACATATATCATGTAATTACGAAGTCTAACTCTCTTCCTATGCATCGGCATGTCATAAAAGAACAATTCATGCACACAAAGTGAAGGCCAATGCATAGTATAAACAGTTTTTTGCAATTTTATCATATTGGAAACATAGAGAGGTGGAGATATAGTTCCTCTCTCATAATAATTGCAAGTAGGAGCAGCAAGCACATGCATATTATATTCGTCAAAATCATCATGTGCAACGGTAAAAGGCAACCCATCAATATATTTCTTAATAAGAGCAAACTTCTCCGATATAGTGTAGTTTGGAGAATTCAAAAAGATAATGGGACTATCATGTGTGGGTGCAATAGCAACAATTTCATGTTTAACATAAGGAACTATAGCAAGTTCATCTCCATAAGAATAATTCATATTGGCATCTTTGCCACAAGCATAGCAAGCATCATCAAAAAGGGATATTTCAAAAGAATCAACGGGATCATAACAATCATCATAGCAATCATCCTCCGGTAACCACGAAGGGAAATTAAACAATGTATGAGTTGAAGAGTTACTCTCATTAGAAGGTGGGCACGGGTAGCTAATCCGCTCTTCCTCCTTTTGTTCTTCGCTCTCCTCCTCATCTTTTTCATCCAATGAGCTCATAGTTTCATCAATTTCTTCTTCCATAGACTCTTGCAAAATATTAGTCTCTTCTTGGACAGCAGAGACTTTCTCAATAAGCGCATTAATATAGGAATTATATTCATAATTATCATAGCAATATTTTAAGATAGCTAAATTTTCAGGCCTATAATCATCATCATCATCATAAGCTTCATGCTTTTCAAACAAAGATTCAATTTCATAAGCACCCTAAAAAGCAATAAATTCTTATATTTGTTCCATCATAGTAATCATATATACCATTAGCATAAGAAGCTAAGGTTTCATTATCATTAAATTCACATGAAAAGGGAAGGTGTGGAGCCTTCACCTTAGAGCAATGATACGTCCATTTTGCATCATGCTTTTATATCGATATTTATTGCATTATGGGATGTTATTTCACATTATGTCACAATACTTATGGCTATTCTCTCTTATTTTACAAGGTTTGCATAAGGAGGGAGAATGCCGACAGCTGGAATTCTGGGCTGCAAAAGGAGCACATATTAGAGACCTATTCTGCACAACTCCAAAAGTCCTAAAACTCCACGGAACACCTTATAATAAATAATGAAAAATCCTCGCCAAATATGAAGACCATGGGGCCCACACCCTGCTCATGAGGGTGGGGGCGCCCCCCCTAGGGCACGCCCCCTACCTCGTGGGCCCCCTCGTGGCTCTCCGATGACCATCTTCTCCTATATGAAGTCTTTCGTCGAGAAAAAAAAAGAAGCAACCTTTCGGGATGAAACTCCGCCGCCACGAGGCGGAACCTTGGCGGATCCAATCTAAGGCTCCGGCAGAGCTGTTCTGCCGGGGAAACTTCCCTCCCGGAGGGGGAAATCATAGCCATCGTCATCACCGACACTCCTCTCATCAGGAGAGAGAAATCTCCATCAACATCTTCATCAGCACCATCTCATCTCAAAACCCTAGTTCATCTCTTGTATCCGATTCTTGTCTTCAAGTCCGGGATTGGTGCTAGTAGGTTGCTAGTAGTGTTAATTACTCCTTGTAGTTGATGCTAGTTGGTTTAATTGGTGGAAGATCATATGTTCAGATCCTTTATGCATATTAATACCCCTCTGATTATGAACATGTTTATGCTTTGTGAGTAGTTACGTTTGTTCCTGAGGACAAGGGAGAAGTCTTGCTATTAGTAGACATGTGAATTTGGTATTCGTTCGATATTTTGATGAGATGTATGTTGTCTAGCCTCTTGTGGTGTTATTGAACGTCGACTACATAACACTTCACCATTATTTTGTTGGGTATCGTAGCAGAAATTTAAAATTTTCTACGCATCACCAAGATCAATCTATGGAGTAATCTAGCAACGAGGGGAAGGAGAGTGCATCTACATACCCTTGTAGATCGCTAAGCGGAAGCGTTCAAGCGAACGGGGTTGATGGAGTCGTACTCGTCGTGATCCAAATCACCGATGATCCTAGCGCCGAACGGATGGCACCTCCGCGTTCAACACACGTACGGAACAAAGACGTCTCCCATGCCTTGATCCAGCAAGGAGGAGGGAGAGGTTGAGGAAGAGAGTCCAACAGCAGCACGACGGCGTGGTGGTGATGGAGCTCGTGGTTCTCCAGCAGGGCGTCGCCAAACACTATGGAGGAGGAGGTGTAGGAGGAGGGAGGGCTGCGCCAGGTTAAAAGGTGTTGCTTCCCTCCCACCCCTCCACTATTTATAGGTGGGGAGAGAGGGGGGCCGGCCCCCCTAGATCCCATCTAGGGTTGGGGCGGCGGCCAAGG